>NC_080541.1:194284770-194554770 GCF_028640845.1 Ahaetulla prasina | reverse complement strand
TCTGCCTGGCTTTTGTTATTCTTACCCAAACAAACTACAAGTTTCTTTAGGATTATAAACTGAAACTGGGGCAGCAGGACCAATTGCTTACCATGTGGTTCCATGATACAGCTTATATTCTGCAGCATGGACAGTATTGTGTTGCTTTGAACAAATGTCACCAACAATCATTTCTGAGTTTTTTCTGAATAGTTGTTAGCCAGGGCTGTCACTGATGTCAAAAGATGCTTCAGCATCCTGCTCCTAATTAATGGATCAGATAGTAATTTGTAATCTTTTAGAATGCAAAGGTTTCAGTGCCTAGTTCTGTAAATTGCTCTGGCTTTGATCTGTACAAACACAGAAACTGTGATTGCCCCCATGGGCACTAGTTCCAGATAGAGGGAATCAGAGGACACATAGAGGGCAGACCACATGCAGCCTTTCCATTCACAGAGAAGGAGCTGATATTTGTAGATTCTCAGCATCTTAAACACCCTTTTACACATCACTATATGTTTTTGAAAATGTGAAATTATAGGGCTGTTAACATAGGTTTTAAGGTACATAGAAATAAATAAATAAGTTACATAAACAATCAGAGGATTAAATGAAATTTGCTAAATCAGTTTGAGAACACCGGCATATGGGACCAGAACAGATAACAAGAAAAATGGGAAATAATTTTAAGAAAGCTTAAATTAGTCAAGAGGGCCAGGTTTTAACTATAAAACTGCATGCAGGGGTTTTCCTTCCACCCCCAGCATCTTGCAAACTATATGGGGAGGCTGAAAAAAATATCTTAATAAGGATCTCTCCAATCTCCCCAAGCCTGCATCTCTAAAGATTTTCCATATAGAAGGAATTACTGTTAAGCAGCTGCAACTCAAAGTACAAAGACTTGATTGCAAATCATACATATGTCAGCAAAATGAATTTGTGCTTCAGATTATGAATAATTAGGCCTGGGTAATCTGCTTCCTGCATCCTTTTATGTTTTAGATTTGACCTACATAAAGAAAATGTGGAGGACAATCTGGATACAAACAGATATAAACAGATAGCAGTGGAAAGATGATAGACATGGTCACAGATGAGGCAAAGATGAAACAATGCAAAGACCAGAAGTACATGTAGGACTCTTGGGATCTTCTGGAGGACTTTCAAGGAGCAGCTTTGAGGCCTGGAAACTCAAGCAGTGCATTCCTGCAATAATTCAACTTGAAGGGGTTAAAAGAAAATTTGAGATCAAAGCACGGCCCCTAGCAAGCAGAAGTCATAATTGAAAGAATGAGCTGCATTCTGGTTGAAGTAATATGGTCTGATTGGTTTGGAAAATTACAACAATGCTGACTTCCAGGGAAGAAATTGTGAACTGAAGAGGGCTCCACTAAAAGTGTAACTGATGAATTCAAGTGGAATGAAGAGCCAGTAAATGTTGCGTCCTCGTGGCTGTGTTGCGTCCTCGTGGCTATGCCACTGATCCGCGCGTACGCTGACACGATGCTTCTTCCCCATTGGCTGAACGGTGTCAGCCTTTCGGTGGGAGAATGAAGCCCCGCCATTGGCCGAACCATCTGACAGCTTCTATATAAAGATCTGTCAGACAGAAAGTTGTGTTTGCCCTGTTATTACTGTTAGCGTTGTTAGTTATTAGCCGAATAAAGCCTTATCTTTGAACCCTGTCTCGCCTCAGTTTCATGCCACCCTTGTTCTCCAAATAGAACAAAGGGGATGATTTGAGATCACCCACAGGTGCTCCAGACAGTTGCTTCTTGCTTGGGTCTGAATTTATAGCTCTGGGAGACAAGAGAACAGCCATTTTGCTGAAACTGCAGTTAGCACCTTTAAAATGACATTGGGTTCTAATCAATTAAGAAACTTTGGGTCGACAGATTTTACAGCAGCAGATAAGTTTCCTTCAATTCTTAGTGAAAGTAGTTTTAAAAACAAGTTCAAGAACTTTTATTAAAATGTGGGGAATAAGCAGTTAAAGTGTGATTAAAAGTTTGATTTTAGAATATTACAAATTGACTAGCCATTCAGATAAATTTGAAATAAGATTTTAAAATTAATTATAAAGGTCCCTTCCAATTGGAAAATGCTTTTGTTTTCAATTCTTAAAAAGAAATAATAAAATAAGACTTAACTGTAAGATTACTATTAAAGAACATTAATATTTACTAATACAGAATGAAGGAGAATAATTTAACATTGGACATGCTGAAGGATATTGTTGAACAATGGACCCAGAAGTTAATTTAAAGAGCATTGACCTCTATAGATGGACTGTGTTTAAAAGATGCTATGAAGAGGGACAAGTATTACCTGACGTAACTGATAGTGTTCTGAAAATGAATTTAAAAATGGCTGGCTACAAGATAACATGAAAAATGTTACACTAGATGTACAAAAGAAATTGGCTGATTTATTAATAATTAAAAGGGATATACAAATAACAAACCAAGAAAGTGACCTGGATAATTTACAAAAGAGGCTTGTTAAAGCTTCAAAGAATTTTGTAAGAAGAACCAAAGGGGGAAAAAAGTTCTAGGACATTATTTGAAGGGATTAAACATCAAGACTGTTAAAATTCAAGGGAAGGAACATTATGTTGCTTTGTTTGATCAAGATTAAAATATGCTGTCATCTCTGGTAATATTTAATAGACTTCTGCTGATATCAGGACTGAAATGATGAGGTTGTATGGATTTGTTTATAGATAAGAGATGGGGTATGGGAAGAAGTTGTCATTTGTTGAAGTTTAGGAGAATGTAGGAGAGCTACTAAAATTGTTTGTACTTGTTGTGAAGGAGATGGCAGATTCCTCTCATTTTCTTACTATATTCTGGTTTTTTCTTTCTTTTCTTTTTTCTTCTTGTATTTCTTTTTTCTTTCCTGCAGCGTTCATTTTCCTTTTCATTCTTTTGTTTTTTTTAGTTTATATTAGTTTTTTATTATTGTAAATTGTAATTTTTAATAAAAAATACTATTTAAAAAAAGAAAAATTACAATGATGCTTAAAAGTTTATGATCCTTTTAGAATTTTCAATATTTCTGCATCAATATGGTCTAAAATAGCTATAGCAATAGCACTTAGACTTTTATACCACTTCATAGTGCCTTTACAGCCCTCTCTAAGCAGTTTACAGAGTCAGCATATTGCCCCCAACAATCTGGGCCCTCATTTTACCGACCTTGGAAGGATAGAAGGCTGAGTCAACCTTGAGCCTGGTAAGATTTGAACTGCCAAATTGCAGCCAGCCAGCAGTCAGCAGAAGTAGCCTGCAGTACTGCACTCTGACCACTGCACCACCATGGCTGAGAGGTCAAGCCCTGAAACTAGTTCAGCATTAAACAAATGACTCATAAACATTATACTTATTCATGTATTGAGAAAAATAATCCAAAACTGCATATTTGTCTCCAGCAAAGGGGTTCACAAACTTTAAAGCTTTGCTGTACTTGAGATATGCTGGAAAGCATGATGATTTTTCTCCATGCAATCTAGATATGTATGAATGAGAAAGGGTGGAGAAGAATGGAGGGAAAAGAAAGAAAACTCTTTTTCCCTTCCCCCATGAAAAAGTTCATATAGAATTATATAAGAATTAGGTCAGAGAAGCTGACTTTATTTACAGTGAAGTCATTAAAAGATTTAGTTGAGTTTAATGATAAACGGAAACATACATTTTCACAGGTTGTTTTTTTTTTTGTTAAAACAGCAACAGAAGAAGGCTGATGTGACAAGCAAAAACTGTTTTAGAGGAACCAAAAAGGAGTAGTATATCATGGGGTGTTCAGTGTCTGCTGAAATAATAAACATACAGTAGTTATAAAACCCTGAACAATGGTGTGAAATGGATTTAACAGAAGTGACCACAAATATATACAACACACCATGCTTCATGCAACCATATCTTTGTCTTTCAACAGAAAATGAAATGCAAAGTGCAAAACAGCCTATATGCAAGCACAGTGGAGGTAATTTCTTCACTCTGATATTTTGTAAATGTCTAACGAACAGTTTCTTCAGCAAAAAGCACTAGGAAAAAGACGCCAATTAAGCATAGCAAAAAAAGTATAGCCAATGCATTGAAGTTAGCTTTCGGCTGTATAGAAATGAGCTCATTATCTCAGTTGCTGTGTAACTAATACACAAATGACCAGCCTAAAAGAAAACTGACCAGTGCCAAAATGAAGCTGTTAGGACAATCTTAAGGATTATTGCTTTGTAGATGGACCACTGAGATTTATAAATTGATACAGCTGCTCATTCAGTTTTTTCTACAATAAATTTTCATTTATTTCATTACAAACACATGGAGGGGGGAAAAAACAAAAGTTAGAAAAATGAGAGAAAGGAAAAGATAGCCAAAAAAGTGATGACTTCTAACTTTCTTCAGTGCAGAAGGATGCGAAAAAACAACAACACCCCAATCTTAATCTCTTTGCTTTACATTTTAAAATATTTCAAGCCATTTCTATCATTACAAAATTATCAAAACCTAAAGTCAAAGTTTTGAGCAAAAACTCTAGAAGAGGTTTCTAAGTAGAAACAAAGCTAGATAAATACTTTTAAATAGTTGATTTTGCCATCTCTGCTAACTCCATCTTCTTTACCACCCACTTTCATTGTGGGAATTTATTCATTTGTTTGTTTGCTTGTATCCCATGTTTATTATTTTTACAAATAAGTTCAGGCAGAGAACATAATCAACACACCTCCTCTTTCTATTTCCCTCACAACAGGCAATCCTGTGAGGTGGGTTAGGCTGAGAGAGAATGACTGGCTCAAAGTCACCCAGCTAGTTTTCATAGCTAAGACAGGACTTTCTAGCCTGCTGCCTTAACCACTAGATCAAACTGGCTCTTGCTAGAATTAGTGTGTCTTTCCAGCTTTGTCCATATAAGATTCTTGCCACTGTTAACAAAGTTCCAAATTTATTATTTATTTATTTTATTTTATTTATTCAAATTTATATACCGCCCTATCTCCCGAAGGACTTACTTTCAAATTCATTGTCCATCAAACCTAAAAGAAAAATTCCTGCTTTCCATTTTATATATTTAAAAAAAAATCTTCTGATTTAAAATAAAAATCTGATGCTCATTCATTTTTTTTAATGGAGAAAGGCATTATTATTTAAATGTTGAACAGGTACTGTAGAACTGTGATGGCTGGTGAAATTATCGTATTTTTCAGAGTATAAGATGCTCCGGACTATAAGACGCATCTACCTTTTTTGGTGAGGAAAACAAGAAAAAGAAATCTGCCTCTGCCTCCCAGCAATTTTGCCTCGTTTCAGCAAACAGCACCATAGCTTGATTAGCACAAGAAAAAAAAATCTGCTCCCAGCAATTTACCTCCTTGCAGATGAGAGTCAGGAGGCCAATCCAAGGACAATCAACTTGTGCTAATTAAGCTGTGCTGAAGATGAAATGGGCTGTTTCCTCTTGCTGCTTGCTGCTTGCTGCTTGCTGCTTGCTGCTTGCTGCTTGCTGCTTGCTGCTTGCTGCTTGCTGCTTGCTGCTTGCTGCTTGCTGCTAGGAGGTAAATTGCTGGGAGGCAGAGGCCAAAGGGTTGGGGCCAGTGGGTGGGTGGGGCTACATTCAGTATATAAGACACACCCAAATTTTCACCCGCTTTTGGGGGGGGAAAGGTGCATCTTATACTCCAAAAAATACGGTAAACCAGTGTTTCTCAAACTTGACAACTTTAAGATATGTGGACTTCAACTCCCCAAATTCCTCATTCCCCATACCTTTCAGTTGCTAAAATAATTGAGAAACACTGGATTAGACCAGTCTATAGTTTAATAGAGATTTTCTACATAATGATTTTGTGTCTTTATCAAAAGATTGAGCCAGTTGTCTCACCTCTTATCCTTAGATTGAATGAATCCCACTCCCTGGCTAAATGTTGAAATTTGTTTCCAAATCCTCTCAAAGAACCTTGAAGTTCTCTAGTAAGAATTTACTTTAAGAATCCATACCTCTCTGACAATGGGAGTTTCAAATATTTCTTTTATATTAGGATAGATTATGATGAAATCAATTCCAAATCAGGTCAAAGTCGGCATACTTGGGTCCTTAATTGACTCTATCTTATTATACCCTTGGTGGGATTGGGAAAGATTTGGATTGAGGCAGGAGATAAATCCCACAAAGAAATGAATGAAGAAATAAATACATGCTCAGGGCGGTACTATGGATGGCAGCAGGGAGGTTTGTGATTATTTCACCTTCTGCTTTCTAGACTCTAGCTGCTGTGTTTGTGAAGTATTAGGAGGCGGGAAGCCACATGAGGTCTTGCACGGACATAATGGTCATGAACTCTACTGATGTTTATAGAAATGTTCCCTTTTGTAACTAAGTTTCTGGCAGCATTACAAATAACCTGTGGCTGTTTTGCAAGCATCCATTTTTTAAAATAATCCACTTTGCTGCCATGTGTCCTTTGTTTTATCTTGTAATTGCTGTAAGTGCTGGCTCTATTATGTCCTTCATATCTACGTGCCTCTTGGAAAGTGCCTCTTGTGCCTCCTGAGAATGCATTGCAAAAATGAGTCCAGGTCATGTTCCCCAAATCCTGTTCCCTGATAACGATTCCAAGGAAGAGACCATCTGAATTGGGCCAGCAGCACTCAGGGGGAAATGAAAGAGGAGATGGAGAATTTGTACTGCCACATATGACTATGGGCACATTCAGTGGCTTAAGAGGTACAGAATAGCAGTGGTGCTGCAGGTTTGGTTCTGAGATACACTAAAGAGTGACGGTTTTATAGAGTTATTCCCCTTTAAAATGTGCAAGAATACTTGCCGATCCTTCTGCTGAGTATGACTGGGAGGAATTTACATAATGTAAACTTAAACACAATGGCTGAATTATCTTTTTAAATGTTTCAATTTTAAAAGTAGCCTGAATGTATGCATGTTTATTGTGTTCAGTGAAGCTTGCTCATTAAGTAATAGTGATTTGGCTGGCTGTTAAATCAGATGTTTCAAGGCTAAACTTGCATTAATAGTGGAGCTGTGCAAAAGTACTATAGGATAGTTCGGTCTGAAGACAATCCAGTCAAATCAGTCTGTCAACACAAGTATACAAGTGGCAGTCTTGCATGTCAGATGTAGAACCATGCTGTTTTCCTCTGGCCATTTCTTTATCTCTCAAATAGTCTTCTATGAATCTGGAAAGGATATTTCTAGCATTTTACTTCAAGTGCTAAGACAAACTGGATCATCTCCAACACTTGAAGTAAGGGACCAAAGGGGATAATATGAATGTTTTACTACCCTAATAAATATTTTAGTTTCCTCAGAACAAACTATAATAGGGGCTTGTTTTAAATTAAGAGGACATGAAATGAATGAATGAATATTCCATGGTTTTCCCAGTCCCAATTCAAGCAAGAAGAATGGAAGAGAAAAAGATTATGTGCAAGCCCGCCCTACAATGAGGCAAAGTATGACAAAACAAATACAGGCGTGTCAGTGTTAGCACCTGGATCCACAACCATTGCTCCTGAAACAGCATTCCAGCGCAGGGGTCTCCAACCCTGGCAACTTTAAGACTTGTGGACTTCAACTCCCAGAGCAAAGCTGGCTGAGGAGCTCTGGGAATTGAAGTCCACAAGTTTTAAAGTTGCCAGGGTTGGAGACCCCTGTTCCAGAGCATGTATTTGAGATTTTAGGTAGCCTTCTTTCACAGGGACAGAATTAACTTACTACTTTGGGCCAAATAATATAAGAAGTTTTGTTTTCAAACTAGCAGATAGCCCAGAGTGGGTAGCCATAATAAATTTAAAAGTAAATAAATCCAGGAAAATATTTCTTAGTCCCCAGAATTATTGGCACAATTATCTGGAAAAAAATACCTCTCCAGCTTTGGATATCAAACTGTGCATATTTTAAATAATTGTGTGTACTATTTTTATAGATTGCTTTTTAATGGACAACACTCTTTAGCTAGCATTATAATAAAAATGAAATTATTCACAAGGCAGGGTAACACTTCTGAAATAATTCAGAAATGACCAAGTAGCACAAATGTGATAGCTGCCTGCATCTCTGCATTGCACAGCTTTTTCTCTGCAGCAGGCATGTTTCCCTAGAACAGTGGTAGTCAACCTGGTCCCTACCGCCCACTAGTGGATGTTCCAGCTTTCATGGTGGGCAGTAGGGGTTTTGTCCGATACTGAAGCACTTTCCTTTTTTTAATTTAATTGACTTTTTTTAAAAAATTCATAGCATTATTTAAAAACATTTTCATTAGGTTTTCATAAAATTCCCCGTGACAATTTAAATTTCTGAAAATATACTATTTGTATCGCCCACGCATAAGTTTAGTTCACGTTACGTAAGTGAAACTAAATGGCGCTATAGTGTGACCGCAAACAAAAGAGCCTCGTCCCAGAATAGCTCGCACATCTCCCCCCAAACCGGTGGGCGGTTAGAAAATTTTACTACTAACAGAGATACAAAAGTGAGCGGTAGGTATAAAAAGGTTGACTATCCCTGCCCTAGAAGAAGACATGGCTGCTTCAAAGAGTTGCTGACAGGTTCTACATTTGCAGCCACTTAACCACCCAAGCACTTTTTTGTGATCAAATCTAAAGCACTGTACAATCCCAAAGGTCATACTCATTTTAAAATAGATATAGAAAGCAATAAACAAGAAATAAAGTAAACAGCAAAGAGGTACTGTATAGCAGGACAGTGAGCACAAAAAAGTCACAAAAAGAAATAACATGCTTACCCTGTTTACTGAAGGCATGATGGAAAATGTTGGGGTTTGTTTTTTTACTTTCCTTTGAACATGAAGAAATATGACTTCTGAATTTTCAACAGGAGAGTGATTCAAAAAGTAATATCAGTAATTAGAAAGAGTTATAAATAGAGTTGTATTATAAAGTGATCCATAAAACAATAGAATAACTGACTGAAAGTATTTAAGACTTTCATCATCTTAAGTGATGCCCTTTTTGGTAGCTTTTATATCTATAAATTTCCCTCTAGTAGTTCATATAAATAAAAAGCATCAGTAGAACAAGACATAAAACACTCTCCAAATCTAACTACAGCTTTGGGGTCCAATGACCTTTAGAAGTTAGGAAATTTTATGTTTCTTCATAATATGATTCTTGTCATGAACAAACAGGCTAATATCTACTACTGATTGTGAGATTATTTTTGTAATTGTAATCCATCATAACGGTTTTGAACTGTGAAGATCTTTAAAACTGCAAGAGTATTAGGAGTCTAATGCTGATACATTCTTTCTTTTGGGTAAAATTTATTTAGTGATTATCTAGTTTTACAGTATTTATACATCGATCTAGGTTAGACCTGAGATTTAGTTATTTGTTCTTTTGGGCAGCGGGGCAGCACCTTAAACATAGGCAGGATGTTGTTGCTATTATTTTTATGTTATATATTATTTAAGATATAATCTTCAATTCGATTCACAGTCTTGGACAGGTAAAAACTTAATAGTTCAAGTCCTAATAAGGACATAAAAGCTATTAAAATTGCACCTGAGTATATAGGCAGTTCTGAGCAGGGTAGTTTTTTGCAAAGTTAAGATATTCAGGTCTAGTAAGTTCAAAATTTACATGTATCTAGGCAGCCCTTTGGGTATTGCTCCAAGGGCTCCTGTTGCTATTGATTTCTTCCTCCATAGTCGCTCAACTTCAATTTCCAAATCACAATAGTTTGTTATTTTTGCTATTATTAGTATTGGTATATTTTGTATTATTCTCATTGTCTTTGATGATGAAAAGATAAACACTCTCATACAGATGTATTTATTATTATTAATGGTCTTTAGTTTCAGTTACAGAGCCAATCTAGTATAGGATAGGCATCAGCCTAGAAACCAGAAGATGTTGAATTCTAGTCCTGCCTTAGGCTCAAAGCAGGGGTGAAATTCAGCAGGTTCTGACAGGTTCTGAAGAACCAGTAGCGGAAATTCTGAGTAGTTCAGAGAATCAGCAAATGCCACCTCTGGCTGGCCCCAGAGAAGGATGAGAATTGAGATTTTGCAATATCCTTCCCCTGCCATGCCCACCAAGCCACGCCTACCATGCCCACCAACCACGCCCACCAAGCCATGCCCACAGAATCAGTAGTAAAAAAATTTGAAGTTCACCACCGGCTCAAAGCCAGCTGGGTCATCTTGAGCCAATTACTTTCTCTTAGACCTAGAAAGTAGGAAGGGCAAATCTCTTCTGAAGAAAAAAAAAACTTGCCAAGAAAATTGCAGGGATTAGTCCAGGCACCTTCCAGGTGGTCAATACTGACTAGAACATTCATTTGCACACATGTACACACCTACACATAGAGCGCTTCAGTAAATAGTCTAAACTTTTCTTTTCTAAATTGTCTCTTTCAGCAGGGAGAAAAATAGCATATCAATGGCTGCAAATATCAACTCCATGTTTTCTTTTAGTTCTAGTGCTTTAGAATTCTTTGTGGACAGCTGCACAGAACATGCTGGAGAGCCAGCAGAGACACTTTTTTCATTAGCCAAGGTGAACAACAAGAGAGCAGAAACACTGATCTCTTCTCTTGATTCTGGAAGTATTTGAGAATTGAGATGCTCTGAAAACACAAAGCCATCCACTATGTGTATATCTGGGGTAATGTGACAAACTTATGCAGAAAGCAGTCACAAAAGGCATACGTTCTAAAATGAACTCTAAAGGCTTTAGTCTCAAAAACCATCAACCATGTTACCACCTGCCACACTTGTGAGTTCATCGAAGCCTGCCATTCCACAAGCAATTCCATCAACAGGCACATTGACCTACAACCAGCCTACAAACTCCTCAGAATCGAAATCAACCACACAGCCAACCCGAGACAGCACAAACCCCCAATCAACCCATGTACCCCCCCACCAGTTCATCTTCCAATGACCCTGACCTAATGTAATCTCCTTACCCCAAGACCAGGGGTGAAATGCTCCCGGTTTGGACCGGATCGCATGAACTGGTAGCGATGGCAGCGGGTGGTTCAGAGAACCAGTAGCAAAAATTCCTGCCCACCCCCTTATGCCCAGCTGAGCCATGTGATCATCATCAGATGAAAAAGTGCTTTTAAAAGTAAAAAAAAGGCTCTGATGATCGTGCAGCTCAGCTGGGATTGTCAGAGGCTTTTAAAAACATTTTTTCTACAATCTCTTCAGCCGAGGTTGTACTTTTTTCTTAAAAGTTTTTTAAAAATTGGCCACGCCCACCCAGTCACATTACCCCCACCACCAAGCCACGCCCACAGAACCAGTAGTAACAAATTTTACATTTCACCACTGCCCTGACCTCATGTAATCTCCTTATTCCAAGACCCATCCCAAGACACATCATAAGACTCACTGATGACTCCCAGCTGATGACCCATCCCAAGACCCTCACTTGACACACCCACACCTAGAGCCCTTATAAACAGAAGAACAAAATCTGACATCCCCTAAAATCAACTGAAGATGTTATCCAGCTTGGTAATGAAATGTTTGGAAGCCAACTCACAAGTTTGGAGAATGAAACTTCACCTTCATCCTACACCCAAGCTGCAGATATTCACTACTATTGCTTTAGTTGCTGTTTAAATAAGATAATGATCTTTACTCAAATAGTAAAACGGAAGAATCCCTCAAAGTCCTCTACAGACATTTTTGGTTTATAATATCTACAAAATATTACATTACTTCTTAGCATTTACAATGAGGTATAACAGCTCAAATACTTTGAAAACTGTATTGTGCCAGGGAAATGAAATCCCTTAGAAAGCATAACACTCACTGGGTAAAGGCATTGACTACTTAAAATGAGCCTCACATTATTAAATTTTGCACATGCATATTTAGGATTTGTTTTGCTTTAGAAAGTTAAACTCCAAAATGGCCTTAATGTAATGTCTATTATTTCACATGTGTATTCACTCTAGGAACTTCAAGGAGCAAAATGTCGATAGTCACATCAAACATATTTCCATGGTAGATTTAAAGGTCAGGTTAATGCTCTTTGGAAGGGATGCGGTGGCTCAGTGGCTAATACACTGATCTTGTCAATCAAAAGGTCAGCAGTTCAGTGGTTCGAATCCCTAGTGCCGCGTAACGGGGTGAGCGCCCGTTACTTGTCCCAGCTTCTGCCAACCTAGCAGTTCAAAAGCACGTAAAAAATGCAAGTAGAAAAATAGGGATCACCTTTGGTGGGAAGGTAACAGTGTTCCATGCGCCTTTGGCATTGAGTCATGTCAGCCACATGAGCATGGAGACGTCTTTGGACAGCGCTGGCTCTTTGGCTTTGAAACAGAGATGAGCACCACCCCCTAGAGTTGGGAATGACTATCACATATGTGCGAGAGGAACCTTTACCTTTTTAATGCTCTTTAGGATGTGCTGGGACATCCAGTATTATAATCATTGAAGGAAGAAAGTCATCATAAGTTATGATAGCCAAAAATTGGGAATCTGCTAGCCTCTTTTCAAACAAACACATTTTATTAAAAGGCATAAACTTGCATAAGCTATAGATCACTACATCAGATTCATGAAGTGGCTAAATGTTTACAAGGTTTAAACTGAGATGATATGCAACAGAGGTGGGGGGTGAAAACTGGGTGGTTATACAGATGCATGTGAGACAGATTCCTTATCAATTCACAATTGTAATGTGTTAAAAAACATTTTTGTGAAAACCTTCTGAGATTTCCTGAAATCTTTTAAAGTATTCTGACTTCATCTTAATTGTACTGATGAACTTCCTTTCTTCCAAAATAGTTACTTTAAGATCTATAATGGTGGTTCTTGGGAAGGAGAAATACAATGATATTGCATTATCCTTCATTTGAGTCCTGATCTCAAACGTGTGTCAATTGTTTTGTGCAGTTTGCTTCGTTTGTCTTGCATAGAATCTAGAGGGCTGTCATGGGCTGATGGTTACCTATATTACCTTAGGGGAAGAGAACACATGAAAATGACTCTTAGTTTGTGTGTGAAGATATTGAGTGTGTATGATGCTGTTGTTGATATACTGTAAATGTGGAGGCAAAGTTTGGGTTTGTTGCAGAATCTGGTTTCATTTAGCATCATCATTCTGTTATTTCTTGTTGCTTTTGAGAGTCTGCTTCCGACTGAGTAGTTACGTATATGCAAGGATGGGTCTGCCACCCAGTGCCTGAATCTACCTTGTGTATTCCAAAGTAATTGTAAATGGTGCTCCTTACTTGTTCAGCACTTTGTGATTTGCAACCTTAATTTAACTGTTACAGAAGTAGGATAATAGATTGCTCCCAGTGTTTTTCCATTAAGAGAAATGGAAATGAGGATTATTAGTGTCATGTAATACAAAACTTCCAGAGAGGTATAGTTGCTCAACAATACAGAAATATAATTTCAAAATAACTTAAAAATAACTCTAGTTGTAATGGTGCTGAAGAATAAAAAATCTCATTTTTTATCTAGCCATTTTTTCTTCTAGCTGATGACATAATTGATTTAGAATATCTTTCTTTGTGGGGGAAGGAGAATGTTGGTGAAGCTTTTGTTGGAGTAATATAGTGTTCTTGCAATTATTTTGTAATGAAATGCTAGGGCAGGGCTCTCAAAACTCACAGCCCACAGGCCAGATGTACCATGCGCTGACCACGCCTAACCCCGGTTTAGCAAAAGGGGGGGGGGAGTCTCAATACATCACATGATGACAACATGACAATGCGAGATTGATACTTCTGTGTTAAGCGATATTTGGGAATGGCCTCTCCTCCATTTTGCCTGGACAGGAATAGAGTTGCTATGGTTGTGTGTCCTTCTAAGGTATAATGCCAAATGTCCAGGCCTTTATTGTATATTCCATTAAAGTTTCAGCCAAGTCTATGGCAGAGTTCAGCTGGTCTGTTCTTAATAATTAAATGCAGATTAGGCTGCAATATTTTGCAGCACAGCATGTTCAGAAAAGCAAAGCTACTAGTGCAAAGAACTTCCTGTGGATATAGCAGCATGACTAAACCAAAAGGAAATGTGTTGGGGACAAGATCAGTAGCTATAAATTGCCTTTCAAGAGCTGGAGATGTTTCTCTGAGAAGAACAAAATACTTTCAAGTGTTTCTATGGCAATCCTGTAGGAGGCTGAGCTGTATCAAGCCTTTTATCACGTAACAAGATGGAAATTCCCCAAGATTAAATTTTTTCATTCTCCAATGTTTAACAGAAATATATGAAATTGAAAGAATTCACAAGGGACCCTGTCATATATAAGACCTTACTATCAGCATGTAACATAAAAAAATAAAAAGATGGATATACCATTTAAATCTGTCACCCAAGTACTCCAAGGATACTTTTGGTTTTTTACCTCATCCTCAGGATGTTTTAGTTTTCTCCTCCTCCTCCTCCTCCTCCTCCTCCTCCTCCTCCTCCTCCTCCTCCTCCTCCTCCTCCTCCTCTTCCTCCTCCTCAATGTCTCTTCTACCACTGTGAGTTTGGTAGACAAAAGAGGATGTGTATGTTGAAGATGGGCCTCTGGTGGCTCAGCAGACTAAGTCTGTCTGTTATTAACACAGCTGCTTGCAATTACTGCAAGTTCAAGTCCCACCGGGCCCAAGGTTGACTCAGCCTTCCATCCTTTATAAGGTAGGTAAAATGAGGACCCAGATTGTTGGGGGGGCAATAAGTTGACTTTGTATATAATATACAAATGGATGAAGACTATTGCTTAACACTGTGTAAGCCGCCCTGAGTCTTCGGAGAAGAGCGGGATATAAATGCAAATAAAAATAAAAAAAATAAAAAGAGATCTTTCATATAAGAGACAATGAATTAACTATATTAAACCTGCACTCATCCTTTGGAAGAGGTACTTCACAAAGTGTATAGCCTGTGAATGAATTAATACTCTACTATACTGTACATAGTATTTTGCAGATAAAATTATAAATTCCAAATAAATAAATACAGAGTTTACACGATGATAACGCATAAAATACAAACGTTATGCTAATAGTGTCACCCAAAATATATGCTAATAGTGTCACCCAGAGTCACCTTGTAGGGGAGATGGGCGACATAGAAATTTAATAAATAAAATAAAAGTAAAATAATAAGAACACACATAGATCAACAGGAATGAAAATGCACATCCAGTTCAGTAAGTTTTTGTGATATTTTATATTAACTCACTGTTAAGTGCATTGTAAGCAAAATCTTAAGATTCTAAAAAAAGATATATTTGAACTAAAAAAAATGTTAAAAAAAAGATAGCTTTGAAGGTTCTCCTGCGCATTCTGAAACATCTTTTTCAAAGGATCTACATCTACACCCCAAAGGATCTATATCTAAATCTGGCTCTACATCAGGGTTGTCCAACTCGATTTCATTGAGGGCCGTCAGGGTTGTGTTTGACCTTATGGGGGGCGGGCAGGTGGGGACCTGCCAAGGTGAGTGTGGCCAGCTTGACATCACTCATTTTGGGGCATATGTGGTGACCCGAGCGCTCTGTCAGTGAAAATGGGCTCTCAATCTCCAGTTTTGGCTGGGATGGCCTCCTGCAACCCTCTGCCAGGGAAAACGAAGCTCGCGAAGGCCACATGTGGCCCTCCCAAGCTCTGTTTTTGCTGGCAGAGGCACCACAGGCCAGTCCTTTGCTGTTTCCAGGGCAGCTTCATGGGCCAGATCTAAGCACCCCGTGGACCAGATCCGGCCCACGGGCCTTGAGTTTGACACCCCTGCTCTACATGATGTCATTTCTTAGTATAGGATTCAGACATTTCAATGAACACGCACATAAACTAGAAGTAAAATTCACCTTCCCCAAATTACTGGTCTTTCAGGTATGTTGACTTCAGCTTCCAAAATACTGACTGTGGAATTTGAAATGATAAATTCCACATACAACTAGTTCTCAAATTACAGCCACTTGTTTTACTACTGTCTGAAGTTACAATGGCACTGAAAAAAGTGATTTACAACTAATTCACACACTTACAACTGTCACAGCATCCTCAAGGTCATTGATCTAAATTCAAGTGGTTGCCAACCAGCACGAACAGGTAATCCTCAACTTACATCCACAACAAAGCCCAAAATTTCTGTCATTAAGTGAGACATTTGTTAAACGAGTTTTGCCCTATTTTACAACCTTTCTTGCCAAAGTTAAGTAAATCACTGCAGTTGTTAATGTAGTAACCTGGTTCTTAAGTAAATCTCATTTCCCCATTGACTTTGCCTGTCAGAAGGTTGCAAAAAGTGATCACATGACCCTGGGACACTGCAATGGTCATAAATATGAACCAGTTGCCAAGCATCTGAATATTGATCACATGATGATGGGGATGCTATAAAGGCTGTAACTGTGAAAAATGGTCATAAGTCACTTTTTTCAGTGCCACTGTAACTTTGAACGGTCACTAAATGAACTGTTGTAAATTGAGGACTATCTGTATTTATAATCATTGCAGCATCCTGTGTTCATGTGATTGCTGACTTCTGACAATCAATCAAGTCAATGAAGGAAGCCAGATTTGCTTAATGACCTCATGACTCACTTCACTATTGCAATGATTCACTTAACAATAGTGGTCATAAAATTGGTGTGACTCACTTAACAATCACCTTGTTTAGCAGTAGGAATTCTGGGTCCAACTGTGATCATAAGTCGAGGACTAGCTGTCTTTGGTTGCACAAGGCTGGTAAGTTATTTCCAGCTATGCAGATAGTTTAAGTTCTAGAGAAGTTCAAGAAATGAAATTAAATTGAGGCATGACAACTACAGTATACAGTATAGGGACTATGCTTTGCCAGGGAACAGGGGCAACAAATGGGGATTGCCTGTATTAAATAGGGCCGGGCATAGGGCATGTAATGGCATAGGGCCGGGCTATTTACGGGACCGCCTACTGCTATCGAATACCTCTCACCGACCCGTGCGCTCTCACAGAGAGGGACTCCTCAGGGTGCCGTCAGCTAGGCAGTGCCATCTGGCGACACCCAGGGGAAGGGCCTTCTCTGTGGGGGCTCCCACCCTCTGGAACGAACTCCCTCCAGGACTTCGTCAACTTCCGGACCTCCGAACCTTCCGTCGCGAGCTTAAAACACACTTATTCATCTGCGCAGGACTGGATTAGATTTTAAATTTACTGGTTTTAAATGGGTTTTATTATTTATATTGTTTTTAACAATTCGGCTATGTGGAATAAGTTTTTTATTTGTTATTTTAGTTCGTATTTATATGTATTTTTATGTGCCTGTGAACCGCCCTGAGTCCCTAGGGAGATAGGGCGGTATATAAATTTGAAAAATAAAATAAATAAAATAAAAATAGGAACAATTGGAGAGTATATTTTTGTAGAAATTAATTATTGCTTCACTGCATTTTTGATTTAAAGCAACTTATTCTGAATTCATAAGCATGTTTCAGAGCAGAACTCATGGTATCTATTTTCTGAGACAGCTATATTTAGTTTGCATCTGCCAAAGTTCACTATCTTGCTTTAAAAAAAAAAAAGAACAGATTAATGCAGATGCTCTTTTTTTCATAGCTGGGAGGAATCAAGAAGTGTGTGTGTGTGTGTGTGTGTGTGTGTGTTTATTTTTAGGCCAACATTTGAGCAAGAAATTGTGATCAAGGCAGCCTATAGGAAATATATGGGCAGATAGGTATTTCATATCTGACCGTGGTGGCTCAGGTAGGTATTTCATATATGGGCCGTGGTGGCTCAGGCTGTAAGATAGCCTGTTATTAAAACACAGCAGCCTGCAATTACTGCAGGCTCGAATCCCACCAGGCCCAAGGTTGACTCAGCCTTCCATCCTTTATAAGGTAGGTAAAATGAGGACCCAGATTGTTGGGGGGGGCAATAAGTTGACTTTGTAAATATACAAATAGAATGAGACTATTGCCTTACACACTGTAAGCCGCCCTGAGTCTTCGGAGAAGGGCGGGATATAAATGTAAATTTTTTTAAAAAATATCCACCTTCCATAAAGGATGATGCTCAAGGCAGGGGTCTCCAACTTTGGTCCTTTTAAGACTTGTTGTTGTGTCTTGCCCACCCTCAGAGCAGCCGGGGCCTTCTTATCTGCTCCCGAACACGGAGGAATGTATGCCTCCCGACCCCAGTCCTGGCTCCATGCCCAGACAAACTGCAGAAGAAGGAGCACCTCCCGGCCCCAGCCCTGACTCCATGCCCAGGCAAATGGAGCAGCTAGACCCCTCCCCCTCCTCCACAGCATGTGAGCCTGAGGAGGGTTTATTACCAACAGCTGATTGGAGTGACCCTTGCATCAGAAGATTGGATAGGCGGAGGCAACAGAAGGAAGGGAGGGGCAGGCCTTAATGAGTGCTGAGTCATGGAGCCACACCCCATGGCCTATATAAAGGATCTGCTTTCTGGCAGTCTCTGAGTCAGGCAAAAGTCGAACTTATCTTGCTGAAGTCACTTACTGGTCTCCTGCCTGCTCTGAGGACTTTGCTAGGACTTTGGGCAGAGCTGCAGAGGCAAGCCTGATTCGGATTTCCCTGACCCGGCCGTCAGCGGAGGAGTGGGACACGACACTTGTGGACTTCAATTCCCAGAGTTCCTCAGCCTGCTTTGCTGGCTGAGGGACTCTGGGAGTTGAAGTCCACAAGTCTTAAAGGGACCAAGGTTGGAGACCCCTGGCTCAAGGAATTAGTGCTCCATCAGTTTAACATTCCACATAAATACAGTCCCTGAAATCTGTATTTCCATATTTCTATGTTGCTCAGCTTTTATGGAAGATGGGGTCTTCATCTTTTCACAGAATTAACATTTCCAAATTTCTGGGCCTTAAACAAACAGGTCTAAATTGACATGACCTTATTTTTCTATGTACCTACGTTATATCTAATATATGTGAAAAGATACTGAAAAGTTATATAATCTCATATTTCAGAGTGAAGGCTTGTTCTCCAAGCTTGTGGATGGGTTTACGAACATTTCATTACCAGGCTAGGTAACATCTTCAACGGAGTTTAGGGGATGTCAGTGCTCTGTTTATAAGGAAGCCAGAACACTGACATCCCTTAAACTCCGCTGAAGATGTTACCTAGCTTGCTAACGAAACATTCAGAAACCAACCCACAAGCTCAGAGAACAAACTTTCGCCCTCATCCTATACCTGAACTACAGATATTTGCCACTATTGAAATCCCATATTTACTTTCCCTTCCAATTAGGAAGGAAATGCTCTTTAGGTATTTGAAGCTGCAGAAAGATGCATTATTGCAATTATCAATATCTCTGCTATGTCAGCTGCTTTGAAACAAACTCATCCTTCTAACAAGCTGTCCCCTGTTATGGCTGCAGACCAAATGGGCCATTCAGCCAAAGAGCCAGCTGAGTGGCAGCCAATGAATACAGCAGCCAACTATGGTAGGAACTCACAGAGACCACTGTCTTTGCAACTATCACCAGGGCAATAGTCACAAGTAGAGTGATTTCCTTCCAAACTATTGAAATATCCAAAGCTGAAGAGCCTTGAAGAGTTTCATAAGAAAAAGCCAAAATAAAGATAGATATTATCACCGAATCCTTCATTATAGAAGCTGTTGCCATATATCACCCCAGGGGCTACAGAAGACGTAACAACTTTATCTGCCATCTTCACAGGCTTATATTACTCAGTGATTTGAAAAAAACAGAATCCCGTTGTACAATAAAGCAAAATTTCAGCACTAAATGGAAAACTGAGTCGATAACAAATCAAAGTAAAATTAATCTTAATCAGTACAGCTTTGAAATGTTTTTTTTTAAACAGGAGCTATTAAATGCCCTTTTTGTTGGCATCATTTCAAAAAGGTGGAATTTTTAAAAAAATCCTGCCATTCTGCTTTATTCCACATTTGGTCATAGCTGCAGTTTCAGTACAAGCAGAAGCTGTGAGTTTAGGATAACTCATTGAACATGGATCTTCAGGGGAAATTTAAACCCATCTAGAACCAATATTGGAGCTAATAATCAGCCAGGTGGTTTCTAGAGAAAGAGCATCCCTGTGTTGTAAGGATTCAATTTGAGTTTGTTTTCCTATCCAATTCCTCACAGCCACTAGAGGATGTCTAATGTATCTCTAATACAGTCCAAGATGGAGATACATTGCTGGGAATTATCAGGACGTTGATGATACTTTAAGGATGATATTCGCAGGATTTTCTTTTCTTCCTTTTTTTAATACTATAATGCAAGAGAGACCTGTAGTATCTCACAAAGGAAGAGATGAGGGTTCTTTTCCCGTTAACATTGACTGAAATTGCCTGCTCAGAAAGAATGGAGCCACCATAAAATGGTCCATTCTATCCTTGCAGGTAGTCCAAAAATATGTTCAATTGTATTGATATCTGCTGAATTTAATAAAACCAGGAGATCTGTGCTCCTTCATTCAGATTCCCCAGAAAGTCATCCACCAGAGCATCCAGTGGAATTTCTGTTCTGCACCAGCTCTGAATTTGTAGTGAAAGGGATGGGCATTCACGCACCAAGAAGTCTCTGTAGTTAATGTCCCAGAACCCTCTCCGAAGTCTCCCCAAATAGCTAATTGGTGAATAGCCAGCTATAACCTAGTATAGATGGATTGAAGTATGGATGCTTCACTGCCATTTTTCAAGGCAGGTTCAAAGTGAGATCTAGAAGTTCAAGAAGGGAAGTTTTGATCCATACATAAGAATTCCCAGTTTTTCCCTATAACTCAACTTCAGAGGTATGCACCAGGTCCAGATATTGTGGACCACAATATCTTAGAGCAGCCAAGTTATGATGGGGGATCATTGTTACCCAACCACTCTGACCTTCAAGTTGCAGATGCTGAAAAGACCAAAATCAGAAGGTTAGAGAAGTGCTTTCAGAGAAAGATTTTTTTCCATGCTCATTGAGCCATATTTTGTTATACATGTTCGGTCCACATACTTCTCTGAATTGCGACAGAATAAGATGTTGCTATATACGGACCTGGTATTTCGTAATAGCAGCCTGAAACTAAGACACAGCAATATGGAATCCCTAAGATGGTAACAATTAGGTTAAAAGAGGGAACTGACACAAATTTGTCCATCTTCCTTCTTATGTGTGAGCTTTTAAAATAGAATAGAATAACAGAGTTGGAAGGGACCTTGGAGGTCTTCTAGTCCAACCCCCTGCTTAGGCAGGAAATGCTACACCACTTCAGACAAATGGTTATCCAACATCTTCTTAAAAACTTCCAGTGTTGGAGCATTCACAACTTCCGGAGGCAAATTGTTCCAATGATTAATTGTTCTGTCAGGAAATTTCTCCTTCATTCTAAGTTGCTTCTCTCCTTGATTAGTTTCCACCAGTGGTGGCTTTCAAAAATTTTTTATTACCAGTTCTGTTAGTGTGGCTTGGTGGGTGTGGCATGGCTTGGTGGGCATGGCTTGGTGAGTGTGGCACGGGAAGGATACTGTAAAATCTCCATTCTCTCCCCACTCCAGGGGAAGGATACTGCAAAATTCTCATTTATGTAATATAATATAACAACAGAGTTGGAAGGGACCTTGGAGGTCTTCTAGTCCAACCCCCTGCCCAGGCAGTAAACCCTACACCATTTCAGTCAGATGGTTATCCAACATTTTCTTAAAAATTTCCAGTGTTGGAGCATTCACAACTTCTGCAGGCAAGTCGTTCCACTTATTAATTGTTCTGTCAGGAAATTTCTCCTTAGTTCCAAGTTGCTTCTTTCTTTGATCAGTTTCCACCCATTGCTTCTTGTTCTACCCTCAGGTGCTTTGGAGAACAGCCCAACTCCCTCTTCTTTGTGGCAATCCCTGAGATATTGGAACACTGCTATCATGTCTCCCCTAGTCCTTCTTTTTATTAAACTAGACATACCCAGTTCCTGCAACCGTTCTTCATATGTTTTAGCCTCTTTTAGCTGTATTAAAATGTTTAAAAATAGTATTCTTTCAATACATAAATAAACGATGCATTCTTTCTTTATGTAGCATTGATTTCCATTCGTGAATTATTTCTCCAAATGAAAAAGACATAATTATAGCATACCGTAAACTGTTGCACTAAGTATGTCCCATGAGCAGAATAAAAGGAAATGTATAGACCACCGTATGATTGGTGGGCTTTAATTTGGGCTAATTTGACTCACTGTAAGTATCAGAGAAATTGCAGAGATCACCAAACTAAGCAAGGCAGCTAAGTTTTGATTTCAGTGTAATGGTGTGTCCAAGCGTTTATTCACTTCACTGGAAACTTTCCCAATTTAGAGGAATCAGTGGGAATTGTTATGGTATTTGTAAATATAAATTCAGTTTTTAAGCAAAATTGCCTTATGCCACCAACTGAAACATACATAATATCAAATAATTCAATCTCCAAACAATCTAGGTATCAAACATGTATATTAAGGCTATTCAATCAGACATTAATTGTGTTGTCAGTAGGAGTCACCAGAAATCATTCTTGTTTTGCAGATAAAGAGTTCAAAGAAAAATTAATAGTTTCTCAAAGTAAACAAGTGTCTCTGTATGTCATATTAACATAGAATTACAAATAGTTTTACCAAGATTGAAGTGGAAAATTTGGGAAAAGCAGAGCAAGTTTTAATTAGCTCTCCCCTGTGTGGTTTCTTAATTTGGGAAGTAAGTTAGAAGTCAAGCAGCAAATTATCTTTAAAGAGAAACGCAGACAAATAGCATCAGCTGACTATAAATATGGCAATTTCTCAGCAATGGGGAGAAAAACAACAGTGGAAGTCCCACAATTGTTATCTTGAGTCATCTATTCATTTCCTTCTTTTGAAAGACATGATGGGGGGGGGGGAAGGGAGCTTATCAAATAACAGTATTAAGGTAAAGTTCCAGTGCCAATTTTATTTACTTTTGCACCTGAAGAGAGAGGGCATAATATTTTGTCCTCTCTTTCATGAGGAAATAAAATTTATTGGGATAATCTTGCTCACAATGCCGCTCAGTTTTCTAGTACAGTATCTCTTGGAAAAATTGGTGCCATTCTGAAGTACAGGGAGTCCTCAATTTATGACCACAATTGAGTCCAAAATTTCTGTTGCTAAGCGAGACCATTGTTAAATGAATTTTGCCTCATTTTATGAGTTTTCTTGTCACAGTTGTTAAGTTAGTAATATGGTTATTGAATAAATCTTGCTTCCCCATTTGCTTGTTAGGAGGTTTATTTATTTTTATTTATTTATTTGTCAAATACAACAGTATATATAAGTATAAGCATGAAATAACCATACGAATTGGATACAATCAAAGGGAACATTAGGACAGGAGCGGTAGGTATACTGGTGCTCTTATGCACGCCCTCCTCTTAGGAATGGGGTGAGGTCAACAGTAGATAGTCTTTGGTTAAAGTTTTGGGGATTATGGGAAGAGACCAAAGAGTCAAGTAGTGCATTTCAGGCATTAGCAACTCTGTTACTGAAGTCATATGTTCTACAATCAAGATTGGAGCAGTTTACTTTAAGTTTAAATCTATTGTGTGCTCTTGTATTGTTGCAATTGAAGCTGAAGTAGTCTTCAACAGGAAGGAGATGATTTTATGAGTGTTGTGTCTGCGTTATACTCAGGTCATGCCAAAGGTGGCGGAGTTCTAAATTTTCTAAATCCAGGATTTCAAGTCTAGTGGCATAAGGTATTTTGTTGTGATCAGAGGAGTGGAGAACTCTTCTTGTAAAATATTTCTGGACACGCTCAATTGTATTAATGTCTGAAATGAGGTGTGGGTTCCAGACAGGCGAGCTGTATTCGAGAATTGGTCTAGCAAATGTTTTGTATGCTCTGGTTAGTAGTGTAATCTTTCTGGAGAAGAAGCTACACAAAATTTAGTTTACAACTCTTAAAGCCTTCTTGGCGATGTAGTTGCAGTGGGCTTTGGCACTTAGATCGTTTGATATGAAAACTCCAAGGTCTTTGACGGGGTGAGAGTCATCTACAAGGTAATGTCCATCAAGCTTGTATTTAGTGTTCTGATTCTTTTTTCCAATGTGTAAGACAGAGCATTTGATTCTGGGAGTTGAAGTCAACAAGTCTTAAAGGGACCAAGGTTGGAGACCCCTGTCATAGAGAAACAAAGATGAGGCAGAGCAAGCAAAGATAAAATGAAATGATACGGAAGGAAGACTAATCATGAAAAAGCAAAGATGGCAGCTTTTGAGTTCAAAATAATAGGGCGTTTACTGAAAGTACCTCTTTCCTTCCTCCCAATCTTTGTGACTCATCCGCTTCTCTTTTGGGTGTCATATTTCAGCAATGAACCCTTAAAGGTAATTATTTTATTTCACAGCTGGTTTTTCTTGTTGTGGCACACAGCTCAACATGGGCAAGCAAAACAAACACCTCACTTTTTTTGCTCATACTTTGTTCCTATGGCCCAGATTGTGTTTGTTTCAGCTTAATACTTCCATTAATTTAAATTGTAAGAGAAGATTTGTGCAAACTTGGAAGTACAAAAAGAAAGTTGCCAGATTTGCCAGATGGATTGAACAGCCCGATGAGGCATTCAGATAATGGCAGGGACACACAACCAATACTCTAAACAGCTGCTTGCCAGTCTCTGGTTTCTAATCATCTCAGTGCCTGCCTAAGCTCAGCGTTCTCAACTCACAAATGGCCAAACTCCATCTGGATGATTAACAATTGTCACAGGCTGTGCCATGTTCTATTAAAAAAGCAGTTTGCATGGTAGACACAAGTTGCAATCTTAGAATTGCTGATGGATTCAGTTGGTGTTACCTGCCAGGTAACTAGGTCAGTGGTTGTTAGACAGCTGGGAATGTTTATTAATTCTGTTAAGTAATATTTAAACCTTTATGAGTTACTTGATGTTATAATTATTATGATGAGATTTTTATCCCACCATTGTGGTCCAATGCCATATAGCTGGCTTTTGTGGCTAAGGATGCTCTAGAATCCACAGCCACCTGATTTCCAGGCCAGAGCCTTAATTATGCCACCAAAGTAGCTTTTAATACAATTGTAGAGAAGATGTGGAAAGTTCCAGCTATAACTGATGACCAGTAGTTTTATAAGAAGATTTATGAACTTCATGGGCCACTTTATCTTAGTAGGAATTTTATTCAACTTTCTGAGCTTTATAAGAAAAGGTGGTCTCAAGCCATCTTTTCTCTTGTTATTCTCCCTCATCATCCTCAAGGCCATAAAAAATCTGGACTGTTTGTCAATATTAACACTGACAAAATTGCTTCTCCAATTTTCTATTATGCAAAAGAGTCTCCTTTTTTCTACGTCATTTCTGGCAAGCGTTAGAAATTCTTTTGAACTCTTATTATTGAGCCTTTATTATTATTAGAAGGTAAACCAGGCTGTTGTTTTCTTATCCATCTGTAGCTCATTATGCAGCCTCCATGGCTGCTGCTGATGCTTTCTAATTTGAAAAAAGAGCTCTCATCTCTGAATGTCTTAAAAGTCAAGGAAATTGCAAATTGTTGGAGAGATTAGTGGATCCAGTAAGAAAAGGCACAAATGCATATCTATTAGTCACCATGTAACTTATGAAATAACTTATTTCAAAATAAAAAATGAAATATATCTCCATGGAATGGAATGGAACGGAATGGAACAGAACAGAACAAAATAATGGAAGGGACCTTGGAGGTCTTCTAGTCCAACCCCCTGCCCAGGCAGGAAATGCTACACCACTTCAGACAAATAGTTATCCAACTTCTTCTTAAAAACTTCCAGTGTTGAAGCATTCACAACTTCCAGAGGCAAGTTGTTCCACTGATTTCCACTGATTGTTCTAACAACTGTCAGGAAATTTCTCCTTCATTCTAAATTGCTTCTCTCCTTGATTAGTTTCCACCTGTTGCTTCTTGTCCTGCCCTCAGGTGCTTTGGAGAACAGCCCGACTCCCTCTTCTTTGTGGCAACACCTGAGATATTGAAACACTGCTATCATGTCTCCCCTAGTCCTTCTTTTCATTAAACTAGACATACCGAGTTCCTGCAATCGTTCTTCATATGTTTTAGCCTCCAGTCCCCTAATCATCTTTGTTGCCCTTCTCTGCAAATTGAATGGGAATGAATGAAAAACACAGAATCCATTTTCAGCTCATTGCTACTTTCTAATCTAAACAGACAGGAAATATTAGACTGACAGACCTAAATGTTATCTAATGTTATATAATACATTTTCATGACCACAATCAGTGTTGTAGACTTATTTGCATGGAGCATAAGATGGGCTGTCTACTTCAGTATTTATTAGAGCTCAAGCAGGTAACTGTGATCACAACAACTGTTATATAATTCCATGGTTCTTTTCTACTTATTAATCAAGCTACAATACACATGATGTAAACTGTAAGACAAAATACTTGGATGGTATCATATTGCCTTCTTGGGCCTACAAAAAGCAGCACTTGTTTTGAAAGTTTCTTATTAGTGGCTTTCCAAAACCTACGTGGAGATATTAGAAACTGGTATCTGGGGATGTTTGAATGGTAATCAGGTGTTTGGCTACCAAGTTAGAGTAATTTAAATCAGGGGTCTCCAATCTTGGTCCCTTTAAGACTTGTGGACTTCAACTCCCAGAGTCTGGGAGTTGAAGTCCACAAGTCTTAAAGGGACCAAGGTTGGAAACCCCTGATTTAAATAACTCATTCTCTGGACACTTTGGTAACATTCCAAATATACTTTGTATATGCTATGATCAGTTAACAATCACCCTGCATTGATATTTATTTGTTCATTGGAGTTTTATAGAAGATTTTTTTAAACTGCTCTTGTAGCAGTTCCATACAGCGGCTTCATTAGGGAAGAAGCAAGCATAGCTCATTTCCTAGTTTAGGGAGTCCTGATTGTCAGTTTAATTTCTATTCAGTTGGTTTTCATGAAAGATTTATGCAAATGTTTTATAATAAGAGAGGGCAAATAAAAAGATGAAGGCAGCATACAATTACGGAATTGAGAGGGTTTTGTAGGCCGTCTACAATAAAGGAGTGTGCAAGAGGTTGCCCTTGACTTTTGAGCAGAATGCCAAGGGTCATACTGCAAAAGTAGGCAGATATGGGACACATCAATGGTACTAGGAAAAAAATCTAGCACATTTTAATTTACTTTTCAGTAATAGTTAAATAGATGTAATTTTAACCATAATATTAGGCCTGTGCAACATTTAGGGTTCAAAAGCAAAAAGGTGCTTTGGAACATGCAGGGATATGCACACTATTCTTGACTGATATTCCATCAAAGAGCTGATGCTTTTTCCTGGCACCACTTGACCTCCATATGCTCTGGGAAAAGCAGTTTGGTTCAATTATATTATAAGCACACACCAAAGCATCTTTTGATTTCAAATCTGAAGCATTATACAACAGGAGTTAATACAATAATAATCCCCCATTTATCACATCCCCAAATTATAAAGTAGCAACAATTGTTAAATGAACCTTTAGGATTGGTAGATGTCCTACATCTGGTTTCAATTATACCCTCATATATACAGTTGCTATAGAAATTAACCGTTTACTCAAGGCCAAGAAGATAGCAACAGACAAGGAACATAAACAAATGCAGAGTCTCTGAAAAAAGCTTGCCTAAATAGTTTTACTTTTAATAGGTCCATGCAGAAGAATAGTCAAAATCCAGTCCAAAGTTCCATGATCAAGGTTGTCAGCCAGTCCAGAGGTCAGAATTTTACAAGGAAAATCTACATAAAAATCACATAAGAGCTGAAGATTAGACAGTTGATTCTAGTGAAGGATCATGGGCAAGGGCTGCCTCTTAAATCAAGCTGGAACCATCTGCCTTAATTAAGGGATTTACTCCCTTGTTTTGCAAGGACCCTCATAGAACATTTTTACTTTGCTTTTCACAAGGTGCAGGGAGTTGGGGGAGAGGAGAGCTGACATCATCATCATCATCATTTGACTGCTCCAGTTTTCACATGGTACCTGTATTTGATTAACTACAGGTGATTCTTGGCTTTGTGTTTCCTGATGCTGAGATGTAGTGTAGGCTCTATTACTATCTGTTGGAATTCTATAGTCATGGGGTTGTATTAGACTAGACAATTTCCAAAATTCCTCCCAGCCCTTGCATTCAAGAGTAGAAAGTGATTGCTCCAAAGTTATCCAATGAGTCCTGAAGTTAGCGGAGACTTGAACTTGAGTCACTGTTTTAAAAGTCTGGTACCTTAACCACTATGCCAGTGGACACCAACTGGTGGTCCATGGACCACTGGTGGTCCGTGAGAAAATTTTGGTGGTTTATTGCAGAAAAATTATTTGCATTTTTATATTGCACTAAATACTATTTATCTTTTTAAAAAATTCATATTAGTGGTCCGTGGGATTTAAAATTATGAATTTAGTGGTCCCTGAGGTCCGAAAGGTTGGTGACCCCTACACTATGCTATACCATGTCTGCAATAAATTTTAGCAACATCTGAGGGACCATAGATTTCTTTATTTTCTTGTCTGTGCTTTTTCTTAGGCCTCATTCACTCCCTACCATTACATCCAGTTTGCTTCTCTCCTGTCCTGTCTACTTTTTAAACTTCCCTTCCACAGTGTAATGGCACTACAACATGATCTTATTCTGTCCAGCCAATATGGCCCCTGAAATGTACAGTATAGTCCAACGGGAGATCTGAAAGGCTATCTTTTCTATCTTACCACTTTCTGCTTCATGCAAAACACGTTGGCTTGTCAATGCTTGCATAGAGTTTTGACTGTTTGTCTTAATTAGTCTGGTTTAGGGAGTGTGAAACCTAGAAAGTGACAGTAGCTGAGAGTGAAAAGACATCATCCCAAGCTACAGTGGAAAAAATTAGAGCTCTGGCCTTTCAAATCTCACAGATATATTATTGCAATGTCAATCAGGCTGACTTTTCTAGGTAATTTTCTCTTTCAAGGGAAAAGAATAGACATCAATATTCAAAGAAAGAAGTAACAATACATTTATCTAGCTTGCTTTCAGTAAACACAGCTTTTCAAAGCACAGTATATTCACGGTACAAAATGTTTGAATGCAGTCAAACAGCTATGGGCTTCCTCCCATAATGTGCTCTGAATTGTAAAATTAAAGGCTTGCTTGAATCATGTTTGTGCTAGTTGATTACATGTCCATGGAGTAATCTTTCAAGATAAGACTACACATGGAATACTGCATCCAGTTTTGGTCCCCACATTATAAAAAATGTTGAGATTTTGGAAAATGTGCAGAGAAAAGCAACAAAGATGATTAGGGGCCTGGAGATTAAAACATATGAAGAATGGTTACAGGAATTGGGTGAAAAGGAATTTAGTGAAAAAAAGATAGGGGTAACACAGTAACAGTGTTCCAATATTTGAAGGGCTGTCACAAAGAAGTTGGGGACAAGCTATTTTCCAAAGCACCCGAAGGCAAGACAAGAAACAATCGATGGAAACTAACTAAGAAAATAAGCAATCTAGAACTAAGTAGAAATTTTCTGACAGAGAGAACAATCAACCAGTGGAGCAGCTTGCCTAGAGGTTGTGGGTACTCCATCACTGGAGGCTTTTAAGAAGAGACTGGGCAGACACTTATCTGAAATGGTATGGGGTCTCCTGCTTGAGCAGAGAATGGGACCAGAAGACCTCCAAGGTCCCTTCCCTTCTGTTATTCTGTTATATATTTTACAACTACCCAGTTGGCTAGCTTTGTGATTCAAAGTATGTGAATGTGATTTATATTAAAAACATACATTAAAGATAGCTTATTTAGAATAGTATTGAATAATCTGTTATCCTGTAAGTCTTTACCAAACTGCAATTCACATCATCTTGTACCTTTGGCTCTCTTTGTTGAAAATACTGGGAGTGTAATTATATTCCAGTATACAAAGGGGTAGAAAAATCAATACATAAATAATAGTAAAAGGGTAAAAAGAAATTTAAGAAACAAAAGGAGTCAAAGAGAAAATCAAGTTACTTACACACCCATCCAGGTTTGATTCTAGCCAGAGTGGCACTTTTTAGGTTCCACAATCTGTAAACAATACTAAGAAAATCTATGCTAAAATTGTGGCAAGGTACAAAGGTCAAGAAGGAATGTGTATTAATGAATCAAGAGTTTTTTTTCTTAAAGAATATTTGAGTGAAAAATAACAAAACCAGGCTTAGCTGAAAAATAAAGCCATCTGATGTTTGCCACAGTATAGAGAATAAATTAATTGCTTGACAAGTATCTGTCTCAATGCGTCATATAAACCCAAACAATGGACTAATTTGATCAACAGGTTAGATGTGCTGTTAAAACATAGCAGAGAGAAATCTTTCTCCAAACAGCTAGTGAACATTACTTAGAAGGTGTAAGAATTAATACGTTGTCCTTATAATGGACTAGGCTAATCTCATAATAATGGTTAAGGGGCAGAGATGGGTTTCAACAGGTTCTGACCAGTTCTGGAGAACCGGTAGCAGAAATTTTGAGTTGTTTGGAGAACTGGTAGTAAAAATTCTGACTGGCCCTACCCCCATCTATTCTCTGCCTCCCAAGTCCCAGCTGATTGGGAGGAAATGGGGATATATATTTTTTGACAATTTTTTTATTATTTTTGTAAAACATAAAACAATCATTTTGAACAATTAGGTACATCTTTAAACAAATCAAATTTCACCCCCCAATACATGAAATCCACTATATTTCCTTTTCCCTTATAAAATTATTTTTATTTGCATGAATTTTCCCCAAAATTCTATTTTATCCCCCCATTCTGAAATCAATATTTAAATCAAGTTTAGTCCCCAAATTTCAAACGCCTTCTACTCTTTAATCCAAATATAACAGTAGTTTAATCTCATAAAAAACCCACAAGAAAAGAAAAAAGAAAAGAAAAAAGCAAGTATAAAATGTCTCTAACCTAACAATTCAGTTTCAATTTCATATTTAACTTAGTTCTCTTACATTATATTCAACTGTTCCCTCAAAAATTTAACACTCGTTTCCCTCTTCCCCCGATCTATTTTATAATCCTTTCCTCCATTCCCCAAAACAACATTAACATTAATAATTATTCTATCATTAACACATCATATTCTTACATAAATGACACAATTCTCTGCTTAATTTTTAATATATTTAAATCTAAGGTGGCCTTTTATATTTTAATCAGAGGTCAGCCATCGAATATCCTTTCTTAAAGCTATTGTGCCATCTGGGGAATGGTTCTGAAATCACAAAAACCATTCCATTCTTAACTAGCTTTCTCTGCCTCTAAATATACTCTTAGTATCCTCTAAGAATAATTACTAATCACAAATAACAAAGTGGTCTTTTATATTTAAATCAGAGGTCAGCCATCCGAAATCCTTTCTTGAAGCTGTCATGCCATCTGGAAAATGGTTCTGAAATCACAAGAACCATTCCATTCTTGACTATCTTTCTCTGCCTCTAAATATCCTCTAAATATAATTGCAAATCAGAAATAGCAAAAGTGGCCATCAGAGATCAGCCATCCAATATCCTTTCTTGAAGCTCTCGTGCTATCTGGGGAATAGTTCTGAAATCACAAAAACTATTCCATTCATGACTATCTTTCTCTGCTTCTAAATATCCTCTAATATCTTCTAAGTATAATTACAAATCACAAATAGCAAAATGGCCAATCTATCTTATTTGAAAACAATTAAGCTTCTTCTTGTGTCATTTCTTCCTTTGCCATTAGGTGTAGCTCATTGTTCATTTTATTAGTGTTAGACCACACCTTTCCTTTGTCCTCATATATTTCCTTTTTTCCAAATCTCTTCGCACTTTAATAGTTTCTTTATATTTCATTTAATTCCAAGTTCCGAGGGGTAGAGGGATTCAAAGTGTTCCAATAGAGTCAAAATAATATTTTTTTAACTCCTTTCTTTCTTTTTTCTTGCAAATCCTGCATTGGTCAAAACTTCCAATTTGATTAAAGCAAAGTTTCTTTTTCATTTCTTCCTCTGTCTTATTTCTAAGTAAAATAAGCTAAGCCACGCCTTTCCTTTGTCTTTTCCAAACCTTGTCCCATTAGTAAGTTCTTTATATTTTTTATAGTCCAAAACCACACAGAAAAAAGAGATCCAGGATATTCCATTGAATCTGTAAAATATCTTTTTTAACTCTTTTCATCAATCAGTATTCTTCATTATTTTTAATTTGGGCTCTGTGCCTCAGTTCCATGCCCTTCTTGTAAAGGTCTAAATATCTTTCCTTCCATTTCACTTTCACTTGGTAATTAACCGCTATTACAATGTTAAACAAAGTTTGAATTCAAGAAAAGTTTATTTTTTATTTTTCGTTAGGGCTCTGAGCTTCAGTTCCAAGCCCTCATTGTCAAAGTCCAATTATCTTTCACTTTCACTTAGTAATTAGCCGCTGTTACAGTGTTTCTCTTAAACGTGTATTCATTTCTCAAAAGTGCCTCAAAGTCCCGACATTTTACAGCCAGTTTATTTCCATTAGGGTTCTAGACTTCCGATTCAAACCCTTTCTTACAGAATTTAGGTATCTTTTAAAATTGTTCCTTCCCAGTTTCACTTATGCATTTAATTTAGCCGCTATTTCAATGTTTCTTCCATTATTGTGCCAATCTTTATTTAACACTTCTTTGTGGGTTTATTTCCACTCTCCCGACTTCAATAATCTGTTTCTTAGATGTTTCTCCTCCTGCCTGCTTCTTGTGGCCGCCTCCGACTTTGGAGCAGCTGATGGCAGCTGCTACTCCTCCCTGATGGGTCGGCGAAAAAAGACCGGGGTTGCAGGGAGTTTGCTTCCTCCCTGAACACGCCGGTAGCTCCCCCATTCTTAGCTGCCCCTTCAAGGCAGCTACGGTCCAGAACGGACCTCCATTTTGGGGGGAACATCAGCGCTCACCCTGGAGCTGTCGAGGTGAGTGACCGTTTCGTCGGGACGCTGGCCACGCCTCTTTCAGGAAATAGAGATTTTGCAGTAAACTTCCCCTGGAATGGGGTGGGAATGGAGATTTTACAGTATCCTTCTCATGCCATGCCATGCCCACCAAGCCACGCCCATCAAGCCATGCTACACCCACCAAGCCACACCCACGGAACCGGTAGTAAAAAATTTTGAAACCCACCGCTGTTAAAGGTTAGGGATATCAAGCAAGAATTGTGAGAAGTGGATCATGTTGATAGAGTTATGAAACAGAGGAGACAAATGCATGCATTTTGTACATTTTACAGATGTTCCTTTTGACCTTTCATCATCCTGATTCTGGTCTTATTAATACTTGTCATTAATCAGCATTATCCAGCAGTCAACTTATTCAGGTGCTTCAGCATGCTATGTAAGGAAAATGGAAGGTACAATCAAGCACTGAAAGCAAATATTTGCATTTCATTACAAAGCAAGTCCTAACTGCCTCTCTTTGATTACTGTCTCAGTGTTAAGAAACAGGCTGGTTTCCATCTTCAGTAAGGTCTTACTTGAAATAATAGTATGTTTTGTTTTTTCAACCATCTCAAGATTAAATATATTCAGATGTTCTCTGAGTTTTGAGTCACACAGATCTGAAAAGCATTTGAATGCTGACTAGGGTTCTGTAGGTTACATGATAAAACCGGTGGGCGTTAATGTTTTATTTCAAATATTTCTTTATGGTTCTGTTTCTAGATATCATTTTAGGCATTTTTCTTTGACATATAATTGAATTCATTTTTAACGTTAGCTATAAAGGTGGTGTGTTGTTGCAGTACAAGCCCAAATCTTAGTATTTCAATTCATGCCAATTATTTATTTACGCCACCGTTGATAAGACTTTTCAAGCCTTTAGAATTCTTATAAGAGAGTTTTCAAGTAATGAATAAAATACAGAAATACAACAGTACAGATATGCATACAAACTATAGCATATATTTTCCGTAGATAATAGCAAAATTGCTTCCCCATAAATAGCACTGACATAGAATAATAGGGTTGGATTCTAGTCCAACCCCTTGTTCAAGCAGGAGACCCTATAGCCGGGATGGCGAACCTATGGCATGCGTGCCACAGGTGGCAGACATAGCCATATCAGTGGGTATGCAAGCTAATCTCTGGCGCGCATGTGCATACTGGCCAGCTGATTTTTGGGCCTTCTGGGTCCACTAGAAGTAGGGAAACATGTTGTTTCCTGTCTCCGGAGGGCCTGGGGGTGTGGGAAAGGCCTGTTTTTCTCTCTCAACTGGCTCCAGAGCCTCTCTAGGAATTTCTGGTGGCTGGGGACAACAAAAAACATCACTTCCTGTCCAAGTGGAAGTTGGCAAACAGGCAGTTTCTGGCCTTCCTCTGAGGGGGGGTAGGCCATTTTTGTCCTCCCCAGAGTCATAGAGAGGCTCTGGAGCCAGGTGAGAGAGAAAAATGGACCTACCGGACCATCATGTGCCAGCAGCGGGGAGAGGGGGAGTCGTTTTCTAGGTTGTGTTTTCTTCTGCAAGGGGGGACGCCTGTCAGCTTTGGAAGCCATACTAGGCTGAAGGCTTCCACACGCTGCCACATTCTCCTCTGTGGGAAAGGAGGTGAGGAGGGCACAGGGGTGGAATGCATAGAATTATGGGTGTGGGCACGCGCATGTGTGACCTCACCCCCCACCCCCACTTCCTGGCATGCAATGGCAAAATGGTTAGCCATCACTGCCCTATATCATTCCAGACAAATGGCTGTCTAGTCTCTTCCTGAAAACCTCCAGTGATGGAGCATCCACAACTTCTTGAAGTACCAGTAAGCTGTTCCACTGATAGTTTTCATTGTCAGGAAATTTCTCCTTAGTTCTAGGTTGGATTTCTCTTTAATCATTTTCCACCCACTACTTCTTGTCCTGTCCTCAAATGCTTTGGAGAATAGGTCACTCTCTTCTCTGTGACAGCCTCTCAAGTACTGGAAAACTGCTATCATATCATCTCTAGTTCATTTTTTTTTTTTTGTTACATTAGACATGCCCAGTCCTCTTGTTCTGTCCCCTCCCAGCCTCAGCCACGCGAGCTGGCTAAACGAGCCAGTAATTGAGTTCATGGCTGCTATCAGTCCTGGCAGGGAATCTGCAGCTGCCTGTCAAAGTCTCCCTTTTATCAGGGTTGCCAGACAACCAGGAAGTCAGCAGTCCAGGCCGAATGTTCAGCTCAATTCTCCAAGAGTCAAAGAGTTCAGCTCACTTCTCCCCAAGTCAAATAGTTCAGCTCAATTTTTGCTTGTCACGGAGCAGAAGAGCAGCCAGGGCTGCTTTTATACTCTGTGGGGTGTGGCACTTCCTAGGCCTGCCCCACCCCTGCTTCTGTTGTTCCTGCCTCTCCTGCCTACGAAACCTAGGGTTCAGCCAGGCCTGATTGCCATCAGCCGGGTCTGGAGGCATGGCCTGGGGGGGTGTCAGGGGACGGAGGCTTTGTTATCTCCTCCATCTGGCCTGCCTCTTGCTCCTGGAGCTGAGCCAGGGAAGCCGGTGCTCCAGAGGTAAGTCCTGATGGCCCTTCCCCCTCACTTTCTGAGTCACTTTCTGGCAGGGGGCCCAGCTCAGGGGGCGCAGACACAACACCTCTTCAGACTGGAATTGTTATAAAGATATTTTTTTTCAATTAAAACTCATGGCTAATAGGATAATCATGTGAATCTATTTGCAAATCTGAGAGACATTCTCTTCACCTTTTGGGCAGGGAACACTACAGTTAAACTTTGCAGCAGAACACTAGATAACTTCTCCAATTTAATGTATAATTTCAGACTAATTGATCTATAATTTGCTGTATGGTTCTTTGTGAAGTTCTATCAACATTTGCTCTCTTCCAGTCACTTGACACTTCAGTATTTCATAAAGGTGATTTTATATAATACAGGGGTGTCAAACTGGTGGCCCGTGGGGAAGTTTCATGCAGGACGTGGTTGATGGACCAATTTCAAATTCCCCCTTCCTCTCCTGCACATCCTGCAGATATATGTGTTTGTATGGTTTTATTGCTTTTAATGTTGTAACCTGCCCAGAGTCACCACACAGTAAGATGGGAAGCAAACAAATCAATGGTGGGTTTCAAATTTTTTTACTACTGGTTCTATGGGTATAGCTTGGTGGGTGTGGCATGGGTTTTTAGGTGTGGCTTAGAGGGCGTGGCAGGGGAAGGATACTGTAAAATGTCCATTTTCACCCCACTCCAGGGGAAGGTTACTGCAAAATCTGCATTTCCTCCCGATCAGCTGGGACTTGGGAGGCAGAGAATAGATGGGGGTGGGGCCAGTCAGAATTTTTACTACCAGTTCTCCAAACTCAAAATTTCCGCTACCGGTTCTCCAAAACTGGTCAAAACTGCTGAAACCCACCTCTGAAACAAATTTAATAATAATTAAAAATAAAAAAGAAATTATTTATCCAGATTAACGTATATCTGATATATTGAAGAACTGCTTTCAGTCCTCTATTTTGTGCTCTATAAACAATAATCTCTTCTTATATGGTCGCTGTTGCACTAGCTTTAAACCAGGGATGTCAAACTCAAGGCCCAGGGGCTGGATCCAGCCCATGAAGTGCTTAGATCTGGCCCGTAGGGCTGCCCTGGAAACAGAAAAGGACTGGCCTGCGGTGACCCTGCCAGTGAAAATGGAGGTCGGGAGGGCTGCAAGCAGCCTGGCAGAGAGTTGCAGGATGCTGTCACAGTTGAAAACGGAGTTTAGGAGCCCGTTTTCACTGACAAAGCACTCAGGCCACCATAGGTGCCCCCAACACGAGTGACATTGAGCTGCACATTCCCACCCCGGCCACACTCACCCTGGCCACTCCGAAGTCAAATTCAACTCTGATGCGGCCCTCAATGAAATCGAGTTTGACACTCCTGCTTTAAACTGTATGCCAGGATCACAAATCAAAAAAGAGTTAAATCACAGAAAGAGATGTTAAAAGTGGGTGAGGAATAGCATTGATAGATTAAACATAAATATTATTTAACTTTATGATTTCATAGTTATACCTTTATATACATCGTTTTTTGACATGCCTGTCCCAGATCTAAAGTGATTCGCAAATAGAAAAGAAATATATGAACAAAAACCAAATAACTAAATGCTTTCCTGATATATGTATTCTCCCATTAAAATACTCTCATTCACACTTATAGCAAAGGCAGAAAGGAGTCCCAGAAAGATGGAGGGACTGTTAACAGTTGTTACTGGTGGCCAACAGAATCTGGATTATTCTAGATCCCATCTGGATGGGGGTGAACAAGGAGATGCATTTCATACTTTCCCTTCTATCACAAATAATTCCCTTTTCATCCACTTGTTGGGCTTCACCTTTCTAATCCAGCTGTCTCTGCTTTATAAATGACTTTACATAAACTGCACAGGCTTTATTTCATTCATTGCCAGGACAAGATAGGGAGATTGGAGCTGAGCACACACAAATATGTGATGATTAAAAGCAAATGAAAGCAAACACAGGAAGTTCCACTTGCATAAAGGCTTGCTGGAAAAGCAACTCATTTGACTCCTCTTCCTGAATATTGCATAAAACGTCTTACTCCTCAAATGTGTTTGTAGGAACTGCTGTCAAATAATACAATATTCCCTATGAATCTATCAACATCATCCACCATGAGACATGACTCCATGCTCTGGTTGAAAGCTACATAATGTTAAAAGCTCATTTTACAGCATATGCTTGCACATTTATGCAGCAGTAGACTTTACTGAATTAATAGCACAGGATTATGCTGTCAGTGGTTCTCAGATTAGGCTGTCAGTTTTAAACTATCAGTTTAAAACAATTAATTATCAGGTTAATAAAAGAAACCTAAAAAGGTTTCTTTTTCAAAGAAGAAAAAGAAATGAGAGAGAGAGAGAGAGAGAGAGAGAGAATGAATGAATGAATGAATGAATGAATGAATGAATGAATGAATGAATGAATGAATTCTGGAACTCAGACAAATGATGTAAATTAGCCATGTACTGAGATTTTACTAGCTATTAGGAGAGTCAGGAAGTTATGCAGGCTGTTATTCAGTGATAGAAATTCTAGTTTCACTTATACAAGTGCATGTTCAACCCCCCTGCAGAGCCTGGAAGGAACCCTGGAATGTTTAGGCTAAAGAATCATGTAGTTGGTTTAAATTTGGGTTTAGCATGATGGGTAAAGCCAGCCATTTTGGTTTGTAAATCATAGTTTATGATTTGGTTCTTTGCATCCACTTGCCCATTATCTCCAATTCAACCTTTTGTGATTAAACCAAACTGTGACAATACAGTGTGGGAACTCAGCCCAGGTCAAATGTAAGTTAGCTAGATAGAAAAATGGTATGACTCAATCTAAGGAAGTTTCCTATTTTACTATCACACGTCATTCTCTTTGCTCAGAAGAAATTCTCTATCCTAGCCTTCACCCTATGTTTGTACTTCAGATCAGGGATGAAATGCTACCGGTTCGGGGCAGTTCGCTCGAATCGATAATGAAAATGCTACTGGTTTGCCCGAACTGGTAGTAAAAAAATGCTTTAAAAAGTAAAAAAAAGTTCTGACGATTGCATGGCACAGCTGATCGTCTGAGCTTTTTTTTTACTTTTTTAAAGTATTTTCATATTCCTTTCTTTTACTTCTAAGAATCTAAATATTCAGTCCATTCAAATAATGTCACAGAACTTTGCTTCTTTTAATTTTTTTTGTCCTCCGCACAAGATTCTTCAAAATGTTAAAAAGCCTATTTGTAAATCCAATGTAGGAAAATGTCCAGGTTACTCTTTGGCTTATTGTTTGTATATCCTTTTTAATGATTAAAATAACAATGATTTTGAATGTCCAATGTAACTTCTTTTTTATATCATTTTGGGTTGTCATTTGTTAATCCACTTTCAATTCGGTCTCAATCTTGTCAGGTAAATCTTGTTCCTCTTCTTTAATATCTTTTAAACACAGTCTCTCCGTAAGGCAAATGTTCTCTGTTGGCACTATTAAGATTAATTTCTTTGTCCATTTTTCAAAAATATATATTTCAATATGTCCAGAATTAGAATATTTGCTTCAAGTCATATTCATATTTTGCTTCAAGTCATATTCATATTTTCAGTCATGTTGATGAAATAAATCAACTTCCAATCTTCCAATACTACTCCATCAATCAAATATCATTTCTATTTCCAGCTTAACTTCATAACTTTTACTATCCAATTAAATGGATATTGGATATTAAATCTTATGACAATTGAAGAAATATATAAGTGATGAAAATTTGAATTTGAGAAGCTGGATTGTAAATTAAGAAATGGACTTATGAAATTTGAAGGAATATACAAGTGGGTGAAAAAAAAATAATTGAACTTTAGAAGAAGGATTAATTTTTAAAATGGACTGTAAGAAGAACGGACATTAAATGTTATGGCAATTGAAGAAATATATAAGTGATAAAAATTTGAGTTCGAGAAGATGGACAGTAATTTGAGAAATGGACTTATGAAATTTGAAGGAATATACAAGTGGAAAAAAAATTGAATTTGAGAAGATGGATTAATTTTAAAAATGGACTGTAAGAAGAAGTAATATGTGAAGTTGGTATTGCTTCTTTTCTTTTCTTTTTTTTATTATTCTTTCCTATCTTTTTATTTTTATTGTGAGGGGATCTAAAGTTTTAAATTTTTAAAGGTGGGAGGTTATGTATATTTTGTATACTTTAGTTTGTGATTGTTGGTCATAATACCCGGTATTTGCTCTGGGAAGTCGGGGGAGGGGAGGAGGGGGAAGGAAAATGATACATGGATTGATTATTAATGTACAGTAATTTTTGAAGATATGAAATTAAACTTTTTTTAATGATATTGGGGATGCTCGACTGCCATTTCAGGAAGAAAAGGAGAGAGGAGTAGAAGGAGGGAAGAAAGTAGGTAGGAAAGAGTAGAGAAGGAGGAGGGGAATAAGAAGGTTAGATAGGGTGGAAGAAGGGAGGAGTGGAGAAGGAGGAGAGGAAGTAGTAAAGTGAAGCAGATGAAGGAGGGAAAGTAGTAGAGGGTAGAGAGGGAGGTTGTGAAGAAAGGAAGTGGCAATCGGGCAGGCCTGAATCAGTAATAAATTTATTTATTTATTTATTAAATTTTTATACCGCCCTTCTCCCGAGGGACTCAGGGCGGTGTACAGCCAAAAGGTAAAAAATATAAAAAATATACAATTAAAACAACAATTTAAAACCGAGCAAATTAGAAAAAATGGCCAGTATTAAAAAATTTAAAATTTAAAATTCCAAACCCTAAAATGATAAAACCCCAGTTAAAAATTTAAAAATATTAGGCCTGTCCCGCTTGAATAAATGAGTGCGTTTTCAGCTCACCGCGAAAGGTCTGAAGATCAGGCACTTGACGTAATCCAGCGGGAAGTTCATTCCAGAGCGTAGGAGCGTAGGAGCTCCCACCGAGAAGGCCCTGCCCCTGGGGGCCGCCAGCCGACATTGTTTGGCGGATGGCACCCTGAGAAGACCCTCTCTGTGTGAGCGTACGGGTCGGTGGGAGGCATAAGGTAACAGCAGGCGGTCCCGTAAGTACCCGGGTCCTAAGCCATGGAGCGCTTTGAAGGTGGTGACCAGGATCTTAAAGTGCACCCGAAAGACTACAGGAAGCCAGTGCAAGCCAGCGCAGGATTGGTGTTACATGGGAGCAACGAGTTGCTCCCACTATTACCCGCACAGCTGGATTCTGGACTAGCTGCAGCCTCCGGGTGCACTTCAGGGGCAGCCCCATGTAGAGAGCATTGCAATAATCCAAACGGGAAGTGGCAAGAGCGTGAGTGACCGTGCATAAGGCATCCCAGTCAAGGAAGGGGCGCAACTGGCGGACCAAGCGTACTTGGTAAAAAGCCCTCCTGGAGACGGCCGCCAAATGATCGTCAAACGACAGCCGCCCATCCAGGAGGATGCCCAAGTTGCGCACCCTTTCCATTGGGGCCAATAACTCGCCCCCGACAGCCAGCCGCGGCTGCAGCTGGCTGTACCGGGGTGCCGGCATCCACAGCCACTCCGTCTTGGAGGGATTGAGCTTGAGTCTGTTTCTCCCCATCCAGACCCGTACGGCTTCCAGACACCGGGACAGCACTTCGACAGCTTCGTTGGGGTGATCCGGGGTGGAAAAGTACAGCTGCGTATCATCAGCGTACAGATGGTAACTCACCCCGAAACCACTGATGACCTCACCCAACGGCTTCATGTAGATGTTGAGCAGGAGAGGCGAGAGAATCGACCCCTGCGGCACCCCACAAGTGAGGCGCCTCGCGGTCGATCTCTGCCCCCCTGTCAACACCGTCTGCGACCGGTCGGAGAGATAGGAGGAGAACCACCGATAAACGGTGCCTCCCACTCCTAAACCCCCCAACCGGTGCAGCAAGATACCATGGTCGATGGTATCGAACGCCGCTGAGAGATCTAATAGGACCAGGGCAGAGGAACAACCCCTATCCCTGGCCCTCCAGAGGTCATCCACCAACGCGACCAAAGCTGTCTCTGTGCTATGACCGGGCCGGAAACCGGACTGGAACGGGTCTAGATAGACAGCTTCATCCAGGTACTGGGGAAGCTGCCATGCAACCACACTCTCTACAACCTTCGCCACAAAGCGAAGGTTGGAGACTGGACGGTAATTACCCAAAATAGCTGGATCCAGGGAAGGCTTCTTGAGGAGGGGTCTCACCACCGCCTCTTTCAAGGCGGCGGAGAAAACCCCTCCATGCTAAATAAAAATTAATGATTAATGATGGATAATAGTTTGTACATAAATATGATGTTGGAAAATGGAAATAAAAATTATTTATTAAAAAAAAAAGAAATAAATCAACTTCATATTCCTTTCTTTTACTTTAATTGTATTCTTTAATTGTTATAATTAATTTTATAAGTTTAATTGTAATCTTTAGTTCCCTCTAATGCAGGGGTCAAATGCTACCAGTTTGCTCTGGTTCGGGCAAACCGGTAGTGATAAAAACTACGGTTTGGATGAACCGGTTATAAAAGAATGCTTTAAAAAGTTTTAAAAAAAGCTTTGATGATCTCAGCTGTGCTGCGCGATTGTCAGAACCTTTTTTTATTTTTTTAAAGCAATTTTTTACTACTAGTTTGGGTGAATAGGTAGTAAAAATGCTTTAAAAAGTAGGGGGGGGGAGTTGGCCATGTCCACCCAGTCACATGACACCCACCACCAAGCCACACCCACAGAACCAGTAGCAAAAAATGTTGCCTTTCACCATTGTTCTAATGTCCATTTCATTTTTAAAATCTTAAGCTTTTTTTAAAAAAAAACATTCAAAACAGAAGTATTTTCCCATAGAAAGAATTCCTTATAATTCCAAAAATTTATTTCATATTATCTGACCCCTTGGCCCATTTGTAACATTCTTAAATCAAAATTTTAATCACTTGTTTGTTATTTATTTAAAAAGATAAAGTTCTTAAGCTTGTAGTTAAAACTTTCTTTTGCTAAGGATTGAAGGAATCTTGCCCAGTGCTTTCAAACCAGTAAATTCAAATGTTCATAGTAGCAATTAACAAGCAAGTTTTCAAACTGATTAGAAAAGGAAGCATGCAAACTTTTTTGTCCTTTCAAACCATGGTTTCAGCAAGTTGATTATTCCCTCTAAACCGGGTGTCAGCAACCTTTCCAAAGATGCTCACCCATCAGCCAGTCTCCCTCTCTCTTTGTGTGTCTCTCTGCATGTATCAGAGGTGGGTTTCAGCAGGTTCTGACCAGTTCTGGAGAACCGGTAGAGGAAATTTTGAGTTGTTGGGAGAACCGGTAGTAAAAATTCTGACTGGCCATGCCTCCATCTATTCTCTGCCTCCCAAGTCCCATCTGATCACGAGGAAATTAAGATTTTACAATATTCTTCCCCTGCCACACCCACCAAGCCAATCCCACCAAGCCATGCCATGCCCACCAAGCCACACCCACAGAATTGGTAGTAAAAAAATTTGAAACCTACCACTGCTTTGTATGTGTGTGTGTGTGTGTGTGTGTGTGTGTGTGTGTCTGTATCTTGCTCTCACTCTCTCTCCCTGTGTCTGTGCCTCTTCTCTCTCTCTCTCTCTCTCTCTCTCCCTCCCTCCCTCCCTTACCCCCCTCAAAGCTGGCGAGCTCTCCTTGGGGCTCTTTGCTATTTCTTTTTTTCCTTCTTTTTGGAAATCCAGGCTGTCTGAGAAATGAGCACAAGCCATGGTAGAGGCTTCCCTCCTCCTCCCACTCCTCCTGGCCAGCTGTGGCAGGGTCGGGACGGTGCGCATGAGAGGAGGAAGAGGGGGAAGAGGAGGAGGAAAGCCTCTGCCATGTCTTGTGCTAGTTCCTCAGCCAGCCTGGATTTCCAAAAAGAAGGGAAAAAGGAACAGCAAAGAGCCCTAAGGAGAGCTGGCTGGGCTTTCTGAGAGAGTGAGAAGAGACATGGGGGGACAGGGAGAGAGATAAAGAGAAATGGGGGAGAGAGTGGGAGAGAGGGGAGAGACACATAGAGATATAGAAGGGGAGAGAGAGGATGATAGAGAGAGGGGAGAGGGGAGAGAAGGAATAGAGAGATGGAGAGAAAGACGTAGAGAGAGAGATACAGAGATGGGAGAGAGACATAGACACAGAGAGAGAGAGAGTTACAGAGAGAGGGGAAGATAGGGAGGAAGAGGGGAGAGGGAGGGGAAAGAGATACAGAGAGGGGAGGAGGAGGAGAGGGGGAGAGAGAGGGGGGGAGAGAGACATAGAGAGATACAGAGGTGGGGAGAGAGACAGGAAGATACAGAGAGGGGGGGTTGTGGTTCCCACTGGGTAGGGGTGGCTAGGGGGTCATGTTACTGGGTAGGAGTGAGTGATGTGGAATTGGCCACACCCACCCAGGTTTTATGGCCCCCAGTGTTTTTTTTTCCCCTGTGGGAAACAGGTTCAAATGGCTCTTTGAGTGTTTAAGGTTGCAGACTCCTGCAGTCAAGAGGCTGCTCTCTTGATGTCTCCTTGTGAGGACCAGCCTTCTGAAGCACTTATAAGTGATTCAAGTCTTCTCCTTTAAAATCCAGAGAAGTTTTGAAAAGCCAGTCCACTCATCAGCTCTTCATTCTGATGCAGTTGTTGGATCTGCTTTTCACAGTGTTATCTTCAGTTCTTAATTTCTTCCTCTGGAAACAGATAGATTTGACATTTACATAGGACAGGCTCCACCTCCCAAACTGTTCTGCAGTTAGATGACAAAAAAAACCCCATGCTAATTTCAATTGCTGTTATTACAGTGACTGGATAAACAGCATAAAAGATCTGATGTATCTAATCCTCTTCTAGACACAGTTCCTTTTTCTGAGGAGCTGTAGTTCCTTTTGAGTTCTAGACTAATAAAACAGATATGGGAAGTTTAGCACATCTCTCTTTCTTGATGTATCTTTGTTTCAAGTTGGAAACGGAATGAAAATATTCTACTGTAGTCAGTTTGCTCTGTTTTCTAACTAGTCTGCTTCTCAAGTAATATGAAGGGTACTTTCAGATCATCAGTGTTAAAGTCAGATTGAATTGCCAGATGGGGTATCTTCTGAGAGTGGGATGGATGATAAAAAAAACATGTGGTTATTCTGCAAATGTGTCATTTGCCCAGTGTGGCACTTAAAAACTGCCCCAATATATCCATTCTATTTTTCCAATCTGGCCAAAATGTTAACACAGAGAGACTATTAATTCGAAGATGCTCCTGTGATTTAACTGTGAAATTGTGAAACCTATCCAAAAATATAACCAAGAATTGTGCAGTACAGAGAACTATAGTTGTATTTCTATCTTTGTGACATTTTTTAAAATTTCCTTGGGTCAGGGCAAATTAATTCTGGCATGTTGTTTTCATTTTGGTTTTCTTTAGAGGCAGTTTGCCATTTCTAATCTTATTAGTATATAAACTGGCCTTTAAATGCATGGAAAAGCATCTCTTCATCCATATCATGAGCAGAGGGATCTGATGCCTCTATTAGCACTCATTCCCACTCCAATTATCGTACCGTGACTCTCTGTGCTGTTGACGGACTTTCTGGCTAGTGGCTTTATTTAAAACTGGAAATATATTTTTTTCCATCTGAAGTTTCTTTCCATCTGAAATTTCTCCATCATCCCTGCACAGAAGCCTCTACATTATGTGGTAGAAGGAAGAGACAACCATAGATAGATGGATGGTATGAAAGAGTGTAGCAATAGCAATAGCACTTAGAATTACATACCACTTCAGAGTGCTTTACAGCCTCTCTAAGTGGTTTACAAATATCAGCATATTGCTTCCAACAATCTGGGTCTTCATTTTACTAACCTCGGAAGGATAGAAGTCTGAGTCAACCTTGAGCTGGTCATGATAGAATCCCTGGCAGTCAGCAGAATTAGACTGCATCCTAACCACTGCACCACCAAGGTTTACTAATGAGAAACCCCCAAATAACATACTGCACTTATTAAACAATGCTTTTAGAAACACCATAGCTCCCAGATCCTTCAACACCTTCAGGAAATGAGGGAAAATACTTTTCTGAAAATTTGAATAATGGTTACAGGTAGTGTTGTGACTCCAGCCCCGAACCTGGCCCCATGCCCGAAAGTGACTCCGAGAGTGAGGGGGAAGGGCCAGTAAGGCTTACCTCGGGAGCACCGATTCCTGTGGCTCGGCTCCAGGAGCCAGAACCAGACCAGTCGGAGGACGTAATGAGGCCGTCATCCCCTGATTCCTCCCTTCCCCAGGCTACGCCTTCAGACCCAGCTGATAATAATAATCAAGCTTGGCTTGACCTGCACTTCAGAAGATTAGAGAGGCGGCGTCATCAAAAGGAAGGGTGGGGCAGGAGCCCCACCCCACAGGATATATAAGGAGCTTTTGGACTGCTCTCACTCCATGGGAAGCAAAAGTTTAGCTGAACCGTTTCAAAAAGAGCCGAAAGTCTTGCTACATGAGTCATTTGTTTGAACTTTGGCAGGCAGCTGCGATTTCTCTGCCAGGACTGATAAGAGCTGTGAATCCATTGGCTGAGGGCCAGCTCATGGGTCTGAAGTGGGGAAGGAGACAGAACAGGTAGTCCTCAACTTACGATAACAATTGAGCTCCAAATTTCTGATGTTAAGTGAGACATCTGTTAAGTGAATCTTGCCCCATTTTACGACCTTTATTGCCACAGTTGTTAAATGAACCACTGCAGTTGATAAGTTAGTAACTGGGTTGTTAAGTGAATCTGGCTTCTCCATTGATTTTGCTTGTCCAAAGATCACAAAAGGGGATCACATAACCAGCAATGGTCATAAATATGATCCAGTTGCCAAGCATCTGAATTTTGAACAATGATCATGGGAAGGCTGCAAATGTTGTAATTGTGAAAAAAGATGTTAAGTCACATTTTTCAGTGCTATTGTAACTTTGAACAGTCACTACCGTAAATGAACTGTTGTAAGTCAAGAACTACCTCTACAAGCACTGAAAGTACCAGTAGAAGAACAATCCAATTTCCTGCAAGTCATTTTATCTTTTAAAACTCAAGCAGTGATTCTGACTACAGCCCGTTTCCATAAATCACAATATTTATTTCAATTACTAGGAATCCTAAATATAAGCATAAATGCATATAAAATAAATCCACATATTTTTCTGGCTACAATTAACTGTTCCTCCCCATCTTTTCTATCACTCTACTGTTTCATTAAATTTAAAATTATCATCACCATGTGGCAAGGATCCATTAAGCAATGACACATATTGATGATATTACATAAATCACTTTTTTAAAAAAAATTTGTCTGCATCTCAGTTTTTTAATTCATGTTTTTCTTTCTCTCCTCAGATTGAAGAGATTTTCAGCCTACTCCTGTGTACCAATCACTGACAAACTGTGCTTCCTCGTACACAATTTCCATGTGGGAAGCAACTTGATCAGAAGCACACCTTAAAAGCAGGATCTTCTGTGAAGGGAAACTGAGCTCCTGGATGATTGATTTGATAGTGAGTCATGCATTCTTCTTAATATACAAAACTGTTGCCTTTTTTTCTCCATAAAGTCATATCAAAAAGGATTGAATAAGTCTGACTTACACAGTTAGATTGTTTTTCTGTGTGTTTATGAGTTTCAAAATTTCATTCTTTAATGATTTCCAGAAATGTATAATACAGAAGAAAATAGCTATGTTTGGTTTCCTTCTTCTAGTATCCTTGAAGTTTGATTTCAGAAGTTGGGATGGTTGCTTGAAAGCCTCTGATTCAAAAGTGTTTCCATGTAGCACACAAAGAGCAAGATTTTATGTATTGTTCAGACATTTTTATCATTTACATGTTCCGATTCAGGGGGTATTTAGGCTATACTCATAGCGATTTCTGAGTTGAATAGGAAGGGCTGTGCATACTTTAAAATCATTTGGAAGAATAGTTTCAGACTCGGCACATATTAATCAACTGTGTGGTTCTTAAAACAGCTGCATCTGTTTGCAGGCTTGTGTGAACCCTCCAAAAACACGGTTTAATGAATAACAGAGAAGTGCTAAGCTTGTGTGAGGTCCAAAGCATTTCTTCAGAATTATTTTGCTTTTATTTTTATTGATCATTTTCAAAGTGAGCACAGCCAATGAAGGAAGATGAATGCAACATCTCTTTTAAATATGAATGCATTTTAATTAATTATTTATATCGCAGACATAATGATTGGTTTGCTGATACAATAATATATGGATGGCTTGTTTAATGTCCAGAAGAAATGGCATTCTACGATTTGGGGTTTTCTTGAGTGTTTCCTCTGTTGTAGTAACTGACTGACTAGTTTGAATTGTTCTTCTCAATGAACAATGGATGTGGATTACATGTTGATTTATCAGTAGCTCGGCAGTATTTGTGGAACAATCAATACATACTGTGATGAGGATCCATTTCTATCTTTAGCAGAGAGCTTTCATTTATTGTTAATACTATTTCTCTGTTAGAAATAAGACAGTTCTGAACTGCCATTGTTGTTCAGAGGATTTGAGGGAGGGTTTTGTTTTGTTTTTTGCATGATTATTGCTATTGCATACAGAAACAGTGCAGACCTTTAAATCTCTGTGCAAAATAGTCAGTGAACATAAAGAAAGTGCAAGCTTCTGCCATAATTAAACTCACCATGTGTGCTATGGTAGCTCTATTATCACTAGAGAGCTATGAATGGGAAAGCTATACTACATTATTGCCTGCTAGTGAAACCAGAGAATTGCCAGCTCAAGGTGTAAACTAACTGATGACACCAATCTCATGTAGTCTCTGAACAGTGCTAATTACTCTTCTCTCCTAGGATTTATTGAAAAATAGTGGGAGAAAAGGCATTCACAAGGGTGGGGGGAAGGGCGAGGAAGGCAAAATGAAGGGTGCAACAGTAGTTTGAAGCCCCACCCTTATCTATGGAATTTGAATGATGGATGTGTCCATCATTTTGCCTCACTTGGCTCCCACCATTGCAGATGCATCTGATGGGCATTAAAATGGAGGAACATCAACCAACTTCGCCATATTAATGAGGTTACTGTAATATTAATTACAGAATACCTGATTGCTAATCACAGGGGATTTGATTTGTAGTTCCAGATCAGGATTTTATTAATGTCCAAATCAAAATGCACTTTGTTGTTGTTGTTTTTATGCTTCCTGGGATGTTGCTATATATCCTTGATTCAATATTACGTTATACACAGGGCAATTGCAGAAGTAAAAAAAAGTCAGATTTTATGGTTTGGGTACACAATCTAAGCCTTGCCTCTTTATGTATGTCACATGATAAAATAGCTCTCTTAACATAATGTGCCTGCAAAGCTGAATAAGAAGTATATGTGTATGGAAATTAATAGTTTGTGAAAAAAAATGTGTTGAAATAATGTGTATTTTATATAGTTTGTAAAAATGTAGAATGTAGAAAATGAAAACAGTAATTTTATGAATGAGTACACTTACTGATCTTATCTGGAAATGAACCTGGGTGATTAATATTTTCAAAGTTATAGGTAAACCACCTTATATGAAAGCTGCTCTTTCATTATTTTCAGATCAATAGCATAATTCCTATGTTGTAGAACAAAAAAATGCCGGAGCAAATGTAGTAGGTATCCCAAAACTTCTGCGATCTGTACTGAGGCCCCTTGTCACTTATCTATTAATCAATAGTTCTTTAAGAAAGGGCTGATAGCCTGAAAGGCTTAGCCATGAAGATGGAAGGTGGGAGGAAGAAGAAAATATGTTAAAAAGGGACAATCCGCAAAACTGTCCTAGTCATAAAAGTGAAAGGATCACATCTCTCTCTCTATATATATAAAATGATAGTTATAATGATAGGCCCAACTGCTTATTAGCGACATTGTTTTAAATTGATATTCCTTGCAGTTCATAGCTTTTTTAAAAAGTTGTAACAATTAGCCATACATTTCTCAAGCACTTTGGAGTGGGGTTCTTTCATGTAGCTTTCTCAAGATGACCATGAAAAGATGCAAAATATTCTTACTACTCTGTTTCCATTTGCAACCCAGATATGGTGGTTCTAATCAACTAATAATAATAATAATGGTAAAAATTTGCTGGGCTTCTTATCTGTAAAGGCTTGCAGTGTTCTGCACTCTCATCTATTTGTGTAGACTAAATCATTGTTTCTCAGCCCTGGCAACTTTAAAAACTCTCAGAATTTCCCAACTTGCATGCTGTGGCAGTCACATATCTTAAAGCTGGCAAGATTGAGGAACACTGTTTAAAGCATTGTTTAAAGCACTGTTTAAAGCACTGTTTAAAGCATGTTTAAATAGTGCATGCTCATCTGTGTTCAGTACATCGATTTAACGACAGATTGTGTGTATGTAGTACTGTGGACTCATTTTTTGGGTGGGGGGAGAATACGGGTTTCTTTTAATATACAGTCCCATTTTAGAGTTTCTGCATTTTCTCTTTTAAAATCTGCAGAGAAGGAGAACCTTCATCATCCAAATAGTGCAGGGTTGCTATGTATGCCTCTCTCATTAATATACTCTCTAACAAACGGATTAAGTAGTTTCTTAAGCATTTCCGAATGGCATGAAAAGTTACCTTCCCCTTTCTTGTCATCCTTTTAGAGATTTAACATTTGCTGGCATGCCTTTGCCCATTTGTCTTCTATCCCCTTGCCTTCAGCCTACTTACATATCTAATGTGTTCCAAATGCTTTAATGCAGTGGCTGCCCCCTTCCCCTTGCCTGTTTGCTTGTAGTTTTTTAAATAAACAGCTATGTGTGCTACTGAACTCATAGGGTTCAAAAATAGTAATAATAAACAAACAAACAAACTTATGACACCTTGATGGTTGACATTTCCTTTCAAATGGCAAGAGATAGACAATCCGGATGTTGGTTTACAGTTCCTCACATCCTTTGTCAACAGCCATTGTAACCAGTGCTATTGAAAATAGAAATACTGGTGGAATAACTACATATTTGATGTAAAATTTCATGGCTTAGATACCACTTTAGACACCAGAAAAAATTCTGGCAATACAAGACATAGCCAATGAAGAAGATTCATACTCACTATCCACCAGAGGTTTCAGTCACTTTCCCCGAGATCTAAGAAAATGCATACTTAATGCTATGTATCCAAGAGTTATTGGGAACAGCATTCCTTAAAGAGAAACATATTTTTATGGGGAGATTTAGCAAGCTCTTTAAAATTCTGTTAGAAGTAAAAGAAAGAAAGTCCTCAAGTTCAGCTCAGCTCCAGGTAACATTATTGCTATATTCCTGCAAAGGTTTCTTTTTATCATTATTATTATTTTGCAGTCATACAAGCATACTTTGCTATAGTGTTCTTTAAAAATACATTATCAACTTCTCACTTTAGTTTACAGTCCTGGGATTCCCCGATGATCTCCTATGCAGGTATTATCCATAGGTATTAACTCTATTTTCAAAATTCATCAAGAATGGTTACTATTATAATAAATTGGGACTGACTTGAGAGAGTCCTAATTATTAGAGAACCTGCCACATTTTATTTGCCATATTCATAGCAAAGAAGACATTTGTAGAGGGGATGGTGACCACACTTAAAAAAAATGCAAGCATATTCTGAAAAATATATTTTAATCAAAGCATTTTGTTTTGGAAAAGCATAAAGTGGCATGAGCTAGTTGATAATTTCCTCAAAAGCTTTAGTGTGTTCTACATGAGGCTCCCTTGAAAGCAGAGGTGGGTTTCAGCAGGTTCTGACCAGTTCTGGAGAACTGGTAGCAGAAATTTTGAATAGTTTGGGGAACCGGTAATAAAAATTCTGACTGGCCCTGCCATCATCTATTTCTGTCTCCCAAGTCCCAGCTGATTGGGAGGAAATGGGGATTTTGCAGTATCCTTCCCCCGGAGTAGGGAGGGAATGGAGATTTTACAGTATCCTTCCCTGCCATGCCCACTAAGCCACGCCCACCAAGCCATGCCCACAGAACCAGTAGTAAAAAAAAATTGAAACCCACCACTGCTTGAAAGGTATCCTGATACTGCAGCTGGGACAAAATATTGGGATTGCATGAAAACTGCAAACCAATTGCAGTTTTGGACAGGATTTAAATGTTGGTATTAATGCAAAGAAACACAGTTTTGTATAGTGGCTACAGCATCAGGCTAGAAACCAGGAAACCATGAATGCTAATTCTGCCTGAGGCAAGAAGCCAGCTGGGTGACTTTTGGCAAGTCACTTTGTCTCGGCCCTAAGAAGGAGGCAATGGCAAACCACTACTGAAAAATCTTGTCAAGAAAACTGCAGTGACTTGTCCAAAGCAAGCAAAGCAAAGAATTAGACTCATCTGAACAGAAGAAAAAAATGTGAAAGCCTAGGACCTGATTCAGGTCCTTTTTTCTATAAATTAGAGAAGCCTTTCAGGAGATGAAGGATGGATGGAATGGAAAACCTTCTAGACATACATTTTCTTAGTCAAATTCTGACAACATAATTTTGTGCTCTGCTCCAAATTGTCATAGATGTTGAGCTACAGCAGGTAATCCTAAAATTATGAATAGCCATCCTGTTGCTACTTCATTACAGACCTTTCTTTGAATTTTAAAGTCCTCCATAATCATATGTTATTATTTGGTTATTTTAAATAATTTGTCCTGGTGACATTTTTAGAACTTCTTGGTGTTTTGCTGATGCCTGTTATTTTAGTTGCTGATGCTTTTAATGCATTGATGCTATTGTACATCTCCATGAGAGCAATTTGCCAGAGAGTGACTAATCAATCCTGCAAACAAACAGTGCTGCAGACAAAAAAAAGCTGGAAAAATGATTGATATCTGAACATGTTCACCCGGCATAAAAGACGGTATTCAGTCTTTTCAGATAAGTTGTTTAGAAGATGGCTAGCCATCCATTTACCAGGGGTGGAACTAGGAACAGCCAACAGTAAGATAAGAATAAGTCATTGAAGCAAAATAAAGAGAGCCAGATGTTTGATTTCTCTTTCCTGGATTATTCTATTTAGTATGCTGCAATTAACTCCTTTGCTGTTTCTGGATGCCATTAAGGATGAGAACAAAATCTGTAGGCGTTGTATTACACATCCTCATCTATGCCTGATTCATAGATGAAATGTGGGTCTGTCGCACTTTTAGCTAGGCTCATGACTTCATAAACTCAAGCTGTATAGGAACGTATGCATTTTATTAAGGCATAAGGAGACCCATTGGAAAATGAGTGCAGTGAAACATTAGTAATCTGGATCTTTATGCTCTGGACCTTGCATGTGGTAAACCAAATTCCATTGCAGTTTCTGTTTGCTATGCAAATAGCATAACTATTGCAAATGATGTAATTTGCCCTTTTAGCAGTTCTAAGATGAGATATTATTTTATTTACAGGGCTCTGGGAACAGACCTGTCCCCATTTATTCCATTAAAACAATGTTTCACTATAACATCTCTAAGGTGCTGATCCAAATTGGTAATCTGACTGCATACCCCAGGGTACCCCATAATGTACCAAGGAGCTCTAGCAGATGAAGGAGCAGAAATTAATGCAATCAGAGTCCTGTTGTGATAATGAGGATGGTAACATATCAATATCCAATCTTATTCTTTCAGTGGAATAATAACAACAACAACAACAACAACAACAACAACAACAGAGTTGAAAGGGACCTTGGAGGTCTTCTAGTCCAACCCCCTGCCCAGACAGGAAACCCTAGACCATTTCAGACAAATGGTTATCCAACATTTTCTTTAAAATGTCCAGTGTTGGAACATTTACAACTTCTGCAGGCAAGTTGTTCCACTGATTAATTGTTCTGACTGTCAGGAAATTTCTCCTTAGTTCTAGGTTGCTTCTCTCCTTGATTAGTTTCCAATCATTGCTTCTTGTTCTACCCTCAGATGCTTTGGAGAATAGTTTGACTCCCTCTTCTTTGTGGCAACCCCTGAGATATTGGAACACTGCTACCATGCCTCCGCTAATCCTTCTTTTCATTAAACTAGAGATACTGAGTTCCTGCAACCGTTCTTCATATGTTTAGTCTCCAGTCCCCTAAACATCTTTGTTGCTCTTCTCTGCACTCTTTCTAGAGTCTCAACATCTTTTTTACATTGTGGCGACCAAAACTGAATGCAATATTCCAAGTGTCACCCAGTGGTTTATTTAAACTATCCCATAGCCTATGGAAGATCTTCTGTTTGGTGGCTGGAAGGGATGAGATAAAATAAGTTAGGATTAATACAGGCAAGGCAGAGTGGCTCTTCCTGCAGAAAAAAATTATGAGCCCCCATGCTTATTCTGTTTGGGGTAGACCTCCCTCCAAAGGACGAGGCCCACAACTTGGGACTTAATGGATTCACAACTCTTACTGGAGCAGTAAGTGGAGTCTGTAATCAGGTGACCCTTTGTCTAGTTTACATATTAACCCAAAGATTGCAGGTCATTTTAGAATAGAGGGTAATAGTGATTCACATCCTCAGTGCAATAGTAATAGCACTTAGACTTCACAGTGCTTTATAGCCCTCTCTAAGTGGTTTACAGAGTCAGCATATTGCCCCAACAATCTGGGTCCTCATTTTACCCACCTCAGAAGGATGGAAGGCTGAGTCAACCTTCCTGAGCCTGGTGAGATTTGAACTGCCAAATTGCAGGCAGGCAGCAGTCACAGAAGTAGCCTGCAGTACTGCACTCTAACCACTGCACTACTGTGGCTTAGTACTGGACTACTCTAACTTACTCTCTTTACAGACTGCTCAGAAACTAAAATTAGTGGCACAGTACAGTCGGTTTTATGTTTGGCAAAAGAGAGCACTTTATATTATGAGACCAATATTGTGCAACATTGCTACTGTTAAGTTCGGGAAGTAACGAGGCTGGAGACCAGGGTAGTGACAACAGCTCTTTAATATAGGGTGAACCCAGCAACAGGCTGGGGGAAAAGCCTCTCCTTTTATACAGTTCTGCTGGAGGCTTCGTCCAATCAGCAACGTGCTGATTTCCCGCCCAAATATTTAAAGGCACAACTGTTAATACATAACACTCCTCCCCTCCCAGAAAACACTTGGTCTTATTTACATATCTATTTACATGTTATTTTTCGACGTAGTCACGCAAATAACCTGGGCGTCTCCTAGTTCTTTCTGACCTGCGCGGTTCAGTTCTGGGTGGTGTTTGAGCTGGTCGGAGGGGCTGTTTTCCTCCCAGCTCTTCTCTGGGCCATCGGGCTCTGGATTATTGGCCGACTCTTTTTCTTGGCCATCCGGCCTTGGATTAATTTTGGAATTTTCCTTGCTGTTTCCCTCGGGACCTGATGGCGTCGCTGGAACTCTGGGACCTCAGCTAAGTCTTGCGCCTCCCGGTCATTGTCAGCTGTGGATTCAAAGTGGTATTGGTCATTACCTGTCTCTGTTGGTTTGGTCAGTTATTCGTTTCCTTAACTGATCTATGTGGCGCCGCCACATTCGGTTGTCTGGTAGCTCTACCACATACGATTTTGGCCCTGTTACTTTTGTTACTTGTCCTGCGAGCCAACTAGGGCCGTCCCCATAGTTTCGGGCCCACACCCGGTCGCCTATGCTCATTTCCCTTGTTTTTTCTAGCTCCCCCTTGTAACCCTCGGGTGTGTAATGGGGGTTCAAACGGTCAAGTGGGCACCGGAGTTTTCGTCCCATTAGCAATTCGGCTGGGCTTTTCCCAGTGGCTGTGCTTGGGGTTCTGTGCTGGACGGCTAGGAAAAAGTCTATTTTTGTTTGCCAGTCACCTGGCTTGAGCCTGGACAATGCCTCCTTAGCGCCCCGGACGGAACGCTCTGCAAGGCCATTCGACGCAGGGTGGAAAGGTGCAGAGAGGGCATGTCGGATGCCTTCCTCTGCCAGGTACTCTTCAAACTGGGCTGCCGTGAATTGGGGCCCATTGTCGGACACCAGAGTGTCCGGCAACCCGTGAGTTGCGAATAGGTGGCGCAGGGTTGCGATTACTGCTTCGGCTGTGGTGGACTTCATAAGTATGATCTCTAACCATTTGGAAAATGCGTCCACCACCACTAGGAACGTTTGGCCGTGAAAGGGGCCAGCAAAGTCAATGTGGATTCTTGACCAAGGCCCTTGGGGCTTTTCCCATTCTCTGACTGGGGCTGTTGGGGTAGCGGTCTGGACTCTTGGCAAGCTTGGCATTTCCTACCCTCTCAGCAATCTCTGCGTCCATGAGTGGCCACCATACATAGCTTCTAGCTAACCCCTTCATCCTTACGATGCCTGGGTGACCCTCGTGGAGGAGGTCCAATACCTTGCCCCTTAACTTAACAGGAATTATTACACGATCACCCCATAACAGGCACCCCCCTTGAGCCGAGAGCTCATCACGTTTCTTAACAAATTCTTTGAACCGTTCGCCCGGCGCAGCGGGCCACCCTCTCTGTACCCAACCGAGTACAGTCCTTAACACAATGTCCCGGTATGATGCACGAGCCACTTCCTTTGATGTGACTGGGCCAGAGTCCAACGAGTCAATAAGGAGGATGGGTGTCCCGGGTGGGGTCTTCGGTCGCCCGGCAGTGGGCATCGGCACAACGCGTCTGCATGCCCCACTTCTTTTCCCGGTCGATGCTGCAGCTTGTATGAGTAAGCGGCTAAAAATATAGTCCATCGAGTCAAACGTGGCGAAAGTGCCACAGGCGTTGGCCGGTCGCCAGCCAGTAATCCCAGTAACGGTCTGTGGTCAGTCACGATTTCAAAATTCCGCCCAAAGACATACTCATGGAATTTTTGACCCTGATACAATGGCTAATGCTTCTTTGTCTAATTGGCTGTAGTTCCTCTCTGGGAGGACATCGTTCTAGAGTAGAACGCTATAGGGCTTCTGTGCCGTTTGAAGTCTATGGCTGAGTACAGCCCCACCCCATAAGGGGACGATCGCAAACCAGCACTAGGGGTAGTGAGTCGTGATATTGGATGAGCAGGCTATCACTTGAGAGCAGGTTCTTTACTGCTTCAAAAGCCCTATTTTCTGACTTTCCCAAGACCAAACAGTATTTTTCCCTAAGAGCCTATGCAGCGGTTCAACGGTTGCTTTGTTCTTCAAAAGACCGCGTAAAATTAACCAATCCAGGAATGCCTGCAGCTCTGCTTTGTTTTTGGGCGCTGGAGCCTTCCTAATTGCCTTAACTTTGCTCTCAGTAGGGTGAATTCCTTTCTTGTCTATCCGGTAGCCCAAGAAATCGACTGATTCGACCCCTATCTGACATTTATTTGTCTTGACTTTTAATCCGCTGTCCGAAAATGCTCAAGACCTTTCTTAACCGCTCCCCAATTCCTCCATGTTTTCCCTGAAATTAGGACATCATCAGTAGGAACTACCCTGGGAGCCCTTGCAGTAGTCGTTCCATCAGGTTTTGGAACAGCCCTGGTGCCACACTAACCCCAAATTGCAATCGGTGCACTTGAATGCCCCCTGTGCGCCACAATCATTTGGGCTTCGCTGTGCGGGCGCTACTGGCAGTTGTTGGTAGGCTTGGGCCAAGTCTAACTTTGCAAAGACTTGCCCTTGCCCCAAGGAGTGCAATAAATGTTGCACTACAGGAACCGGGCACGCTTTTCTGTAAGGCTTTGTTAAGCGTCGCCTTGTAGTCAGCGCAAATTCTAATTGACCCGTCCGATTTGATGGGGTGACGATTGGCGTCTCCCACTTTGCGTGATCGACTGGCACCAAAACCCCTGATTTATGAGCTTGTCCAGCTCCTTATCAATTTTTGGTTTTAGGGCAAAGGACTCTCCTCGCCTTAAGCCTAATGGGGGCTACCTGGGGTCTAAGTTGAAGGAAATAGGGGTCCCCTTGTACTTGCCCAGGCAGTCCTTGAAGACATCTTGAACTCGTTAAAGAGAATGTCTTTCAAATTGCAGTCACTTCTGTAGATGCCAGTCACTCCCATGCCCAGGGCACGAAACCAGTCTAGTCCCAACAGACTGGGCAGAGTTCCTTCGACGATCGTGATGGGCAGGGTCTTTTGTGAGGGCCGACCACTCGACTGGACGGAGGTGGTCCCTCGAACAGGGATGCGATTCCCTGGTAGTCGTGGCACTCGTAGCCGCTGTGCTTGCAGATGGCGCTTGCGACGGACGGCAGCGACTTCGCCAGGGTGTCCCAGGACATGATGGTGATCGCTGATCCGTGTCCACTTCAAGCCTGCACCGAACTCCCTCGATCTTGGGCTTTGTGAAAATCTTCTTTCCACTTTGGTTGAGGCGCGCCTATAATGACAGTCGTTTGGTTAGACTTCGCCTTTCTTGTTTGAACCAATCGCGGGCCGCCTTTCCGGTTCCGCTTGATTGGCCGATTTGAATTTTCGCGGAAGGTTGGGCCGCTCTGCAAACCTGAGCTAAGTGTCCTTTCTTCCCACACCGCCGGCATGTTGCGTCTTTAAACCTGCAGCGTTGGCGCTGATGCTGCCCTCCGCAGCTTCCGCACTCGCCACGGTCCTCAGTGTCGCGTTTCTCGGTCCGCAGACCCTTCCTCATCCTCGCCTCACCTTCGGATTCGGACTGAATCTCCTCCTGGTGTACTGGCGCTGGCTTTGGCGCCGCCTTGGATTGAAGAGGCTTTTGCAGAGTCTCTGCTGCTTTAGTAGACATTTCGTGTGCTCTGGCCTCGTCCAGAGCGGTGGCTAGTGTCAGGTTGCTCCTGGCTAGCAGTCGCCGCCAGAGGCGGATGTCCTTGACCCCTCGGATGAGTTGCTCGAGTAGCACTTCGCCTAAGTCTCGGTATCCGCAGTCCTTGGACGCCTTCTTAAAGCGGCCATGTAGTCACCGGCGGACTCGCCCTCCATCTGTCTACGTTCTCCGAATTCAAACCGCTGCACGATTTGGACGGCGTCGGTGCGAAATGGTTCTTCAGCAAAGTCTGCAGAGTCGGCCACGATACCGATTGTATCGGCGTTGGCTCTGCCAGGGCTTCCGCAATCTCGATTACCTCCGCCCGCAATGGCTTAGGAAATAAGCCCGCTTGCGGTTATCGGGATCCTGTAGTTCGTTGGCTTCTAGAAAGCTTTCAAACGGGTCATATATGTTCCCCATTTCTCCTTGCCGGGTTGTATGCGGTGCGGGTGGCGTGTTTGCCATTTCCGCGTTTCTGCCCTGAGTTTGCTGGGTTCGGGACTAGCGTGCTTCAGCTCGGTTCTGGTTCTCCTTAGCCTCGAGATCCCACCTTCGTCGCCAATGTTAAGTTCGGGAAGTAACGAGGCTGGAGACCAGGGTAGTGACAACAGCTCTTTAATATAGGGTGAACCCAGCAACAGGCTGGGGGAAAAGCCTCTCCTTTTATACAGTTCTGCTGGAGGCTTCGTCCAATCAGCAACGTGCTGATTTCCCGCCCAAATATTTAAAGGCACAACTGTTAATACATAACAGCTACCGGTAAATTTTCTGAACTTGCAAACAGTATACTTGTGTAATTCTTCAAATGATACATTTCATCCAGAGCTAAAATTTTTGATATTGCTATAATAACAAATGGGGATGTTGTAACCTAAAGATTCTAAAATTATGATTATCACCTTTTAAATGGTGCTGCCTAGGCCCCAGTCTTATGATCTTTTATCTATTGCAACTATTCATATTTATGAATAAATATGAATTGGTACAAATTTCATGTCACAAATTACCCAGAGATTAAATAAATTCAATCTGAAGGTTTTATTAGTTTCTATAAAAAGTGTTTATGCATGCGCAAAGAAAAGATCCGTTGAATTTTTGGATAGCTTTGAATAGCAAAGTATCTGTTTCAATTTGACATATTAAATCAATTCAATGTTTCAACTTGAAGGTTCAGTTGGGGAAGGGTTGATTGAAGTTTGTCCAAATTTAAACTAGAAAACTAAATTTTATGGAGTCCTATAAATTTGTATTGGTGTCTTTTTTGCACATAGGGCAACTGCTCTGTAGTAGTATGTAAAGAAACAAACCTATGCTGTGTTCTCTGTGTATTATTAGCATTAATTAAAGCACATGAGATGTGGTGGCTCAGTGGCTAAGATGCTGAGCTTGTCAATCGAAAGGTCAGCAGTTCAGTGTTTCGAATCCCTAGTGCCGCGTAACAAGGTGAGTTCCTGTTACTTGTCCCAGCTTCTGCCAACCTAGCAGTTTGAAAGCTCATAAAAGTAGAAAATAGGGACCACCTTTGGTGGGAAGATAACAGCGTTCTGTGTGCCTTTGGCATATAGTCATGCAGGCCACATGACCACAGAGACATCTTTGGACAGAGCTGGCTCTTTGGCTTTGGAACAGAGATGAGCACCGCCCCCTAGAGTTGGAAACGACTAGCACATATGTGCTAGTGGAACCTTTACCTACAGCACTTATACAAAAAATATCAACAGCTAGAAGTCCAAAACTTGTTGCATATAACAACTCACCAAAGTGCTAATCCTTTTTCTGAATTAAGATTCTCCCTGAGTTCCAGATGGCTCTTACCATGATAGCATTCAGGAAAGCCTTAAAGACCTGGCTATTCTCCCATGTCTTGAGATAGGATGGATGAAATCTGCCACCTTAGAGATGAATGTTGTCTGTTTGTTTTTGTGTTAATGTCCAGACTGCCAGTGTGATATTTCTCTCATTGTATTTTTACATATATTGCTGCATTTGTATTCTGTTTATATTGTGAACCACCCAGAGTGTCTCTCAAGTCAGGCAGTGCCAAAATCAAATTGAATAAATAAATATGGAAGTGGAAGGCCCTGAGACTATATCTATGCAGTCCAATTACTGTTTAAAATATTCAGTTAAAGCTTTTGAGTCAAACACGCTTCCAGCATACATACATTTTGGGGGAGCGCCTCAGTTTGAAGCCAAGGCTGACATAGATGGGACAATGAGTAAACTAGGCAGGGCTACATCATAAATGTAGACAAGAGGCAAAATTGTCATTTCTTCCTGCTTTGGGGAGTGGGCATTGATTGGGAAATTGTTGTTTTGCTATAAAACCTATTTATAGAATATAATTTTGTGCCACCAATTGTAGTCTGAGAAGAACATGGGGATGAAAAAAAAAATTCTTGGGGGTTGCATATTGTGTTGGATTCTGGACTTGAGATTGCCCATTCTCGGTGTTTCATTTCCAGTTATAATACAACTGTCAGGCAGTGAAACACAACAGTGTTTCTCAACCTTGGCAATTTTAAGATGTGTGGGCTTCAGTTCCCAGAAGTGTCCAGCCAGCATTTGGAATCAAGCAGTTTTTTCAAGGCTATTATATAGGAGTAGGCTTGAATTTATCATTAAGCATACACTCAATGGATGGTCACTGACTTTGAAGAATTTACCATTGTGGTAAAATATGTATTAGTAAACATTCCCTTTGTAATTTCACAAAGATTTAATTCCTATGCATGATGCATGAACACACAAGTCAGAAAATGTATTACATGTCCACTTCTGATGAATACTTTTTGTTTCCTTTATATTTCTGTTTATTAAATAATTTTTATTTATCATCTTCATTTGCCTAGCCCATTCCATTCACTTTCTGACCGAATGAAAGGTCCTTAGCTCTTATAAATGATTTTCCAGCATGGAAAAAATGTAATTGTCAGGAGTCTTAAACAATATCACACTAATTTGAATGTTTCTCACAAATAATAGAGACTCATATGTTTAAGTGTGGTTTCAAACTTGGTACCAAAAGAGTAAGCTGAAAATATCCTTGTGCAATTTAGTTATGTTTTTGTGAATAAAGTATTTTTGTTTTAAAAAATTGACATTCTACCACTCTGATTTCACCTTTATTTGGATATATTTTTTATTCCAATAAGAACACACAAACCAGCAAGTGAATATTGTGAAGGTAGAGAAATTTCAGGCTTGTGGAACCTTCTGTTTTTGCTAGAATACAACCAAGAAATCATCAACTGAAGCTAGATTTAAAATGGTGATGCAGAGATAGAATTAAAGTTTCCCACCTGCCACACTCATTCATAGTAACATATAAACTAGTACTATTAAACTCAGGTATATCTGAATTGTTAAAAAATCTGTCTGACTATTCTAACACACCACATTAAAACTGCCCACCAGAGAAATGCAAAGCAATAAACTAATAATCAAATTTTGCAAGGTTAGAATGCTGAGGCTGAGACAGAACTGTTTTGATTAAATTTCTGGTAGTCACAAATGCTCCAATCATCCAAAGATCTCTTCAGATCTATTTTTGGTCCACCTTGGTGCTAATCTAGACCAGGGGCGTCAAACTCATGTTGTCATAGCTTGACGTATCAGGACTTTTTCCCCATTTGCTAAACCGGGCATGGGCATGGCCAGCTACTGACGCATCCGCCCTGTGGGCCAGGAGTTTGACAGATCTGCTCTAGACCCAGTGTTTCCTAGCCTTGGCAACTTGAAGATGTAGGGACTTCAACTGTCAGAATTGAAGCTATGTTAGGTAGTGAATTTTGGAAACTGAACACATTTTCAAGTTGCCAAGGTTGAGAAACACTGCTCTAGAATTCAAATTTCTGTTGTTTTGTGCTTGGGATATTGATGGGATGTTCAGCCCAATTATTTGCTGACTGGTTTGAAAAGGATTCTCTAAGGAATAACTTCTTTTCTCAAACAGCATCTCCTAGCTAGTAGCTTCAGTATCTTCCTGCTGTAATCACACATATATATCTTCTTCTTAATTACAATCATGTGATTTGTTTTGGTGTATTTCTCCCCCTCCCTTACTTATATATTATTATTTAGGCGACATGCTTGTTTCTAAGCACTTAATTATCCTCCTGGGATGTGTTTCATTTATTCATTAAGGCGAGATACTGAGCTGTTGTTTTGCTGTATTTCCCTATGCATTCTCATTTTAACAATATTGAAACAAATGAAACTGGCTTGTAAAGGCTGTCCTGATTTGTGGTCTCTTTTCATTTGATTGCTTGGATGCCCTGACACCATGCTGAAGAAAGCTTGCAGGAAGTTGTGAGTAGTTATTTGTTTGGCAAACAGAAGATCCTTGAAAATTGGAAGGTAAATCATGTCACTGGCTCAAGCCAAGAGAGCATGCCGCTGACTTGAGAACAGAAAGCCACATGGAATCAGCAAGGCCCTTGCCAAGTCCTCTGGCATGCACTGTCTTGCAGCAGCCTGCAGTCTCCTCTGGATATGGAGCTGGCAAAGCCTATGCAGTCCCACTGCCATGCTGCTTGAGGCAGGACAGCTGTGCCACATGCCTGACTTATAGCAGGTCATCTGCAAAAAAAAAAAAAAAATATGGTCAATCACTTTCCATTGCATTATGTTCTCTGCATTGTGTGACTCAACCAACAGCTGAGAGTAGGACTGTCAGTGAGGAAGAAGATAAAGAAAAGGGGGAATTGGGCAAACCAGGAGTGGGATAAAAGTTTCAGAATTCCTTGTTTTGCATTTCTCCATATTATATGTACAGTACATTGAGAGCTTCTGCACTGGAGACAAATTCCTTGTGTCTAATCATACTTGGCCCAATAAAGTATTCTATTCTATATTCTCTTCTCTTTTATAGTCTATATTCTATTCCATTCCATGTTATGATTGTTAACACTTTCAAGAATTGCCCAAAAGGTAATGAATGTGTAGTCCTATGTACAATTATGGCTCCTTTGCAGTTCATCTCTCTCAGAAAGTTTTGATTTTTGATTCTATAATTCCTGGCTTATTTCCTTAATTCTTCCTAGATAAAAAGAAATGGCTGAATGAAGTTCAGTTACTGATTACTTTATTGACATGTTGATGTAACAACATAGAAATGGTTACTACTCCTTCTTCTGGCATACTATTTGAACTTCTGAATATGTCCTACAGTTATGGTGGTCTCCCCTCCAAGCCTTAACCATGATTGAACCTGCTTAACTGTTTGAGGTCTGACAACATCAGCTAACTGCTGCCATTTATTCTAGATCTTCTCTCTGTTGGTTCAGAAATATTACTCCATGATCTGTGACATAAGTCAAAGCAATTGCTGGCAGCCAGTTTTAAACTACATTATTCAACAAGAACAAATGGTTAAAATAGAGGAGCCACAGGCAACCTTTAAGACCAGCTTGGAAGAAAATTATTTTTAGGGAGGCATTTACATTTCTCAAATATTTAAATGTCTGTCTCTCTCTCTCTCCCCCCCCCCCCCACCTCTGCATTTCCATCTATTTCCATCTCTTTTCAGTGCATTGCTCTATAGCTCTAAGGAAAAGAGGAAGAGTATGAATGAATGATACCATGTCCTGTAATTCAAAGTTGCATCAAATCAGTCTGCAGAGCTGGCAAAATCTAACATTGAGTGCCCTTCATTTCAAGCCTGAAAAACTGCAGTGTGTCATCCATGAAATTCGTTCTGAGTTTGTTAAATGTGTTAAGAATTCCATCCATGCAGTAATTGGTGATAATCAGAGAATGTTTGTTAGATTTTCGCAGGGAGAGAGATTAAGAGTGCTCAAAACATTCAAGATAGAGAATGCCTTTGGCTTTAGTACAATTATTCTCTGGAGCCCACTGTTTTTATTATTTTCCTGGAGAAGGAAGGAAGGATGGAAGATTGAATTTATATACATATTTAATTGTATCCCATCTGTTTAGAGACATTCTGAAAATATAAATAGCTAAGATTCCATCCTTCGTGTTTCCAGTTTTTTTTCTGGTGGTTTCTGGATCTGCAACTATGACATATACTGACATTTCTTGCAAAAGCTTCTTCCAATTTTGGCAAACCCTTCCTGCCAAATTCACAAAATGTCTGGATAAGAAAGTAAAACAATCACATAAAAGAGTCACTTTAAATGGTGAGATGCGTGGCATATAAATTTAATAAGTAAATAAAATAAAAAGGGAAGGGAACTGTGGGTATAAAAATATGACATCTTGTATCTGGTAGTCACATAATGATGCATTTATCAACCTTGATTTGAATTAATTAAATGGATCAGGATGGCTGACATGCATGAAAGGAATAGAAAATTCAGCATCCTAATCACTTTTGCATCAAATCCTGCCTTTCTGTAATGTGTTGCATTTTGGGAAAGCTACTGTCCAGGCATAATTGCTTATCTATGCTAATTTAAATTGGGAGAAAAATAATAATAAAAATCTTTCTGGAACAAAAAATAATGGAGGCACTTAATGAGATTATGTAAGGGTGATTTCAGGGGTGAATAATTTATCTCTTTAAAACATTTTTGTTTTTTGCTTTAAATCAGAGAATTGAACCAGGTTGTTGGTGGCTGCAAATAAAAGAGAAAATTATAACAAAAGCACCTTACAGCTTGGCTTTCATTTATTCAGATTTGTTTTTAAACTGAACCGCTAGAAGTAGACCATCAAATTATGTCAAATATATTTTTCTTGCAACAACTTAGCCACCCATATTGAAACTCTAGATTCAGCAGTACTGAACACTCCAAAATTCCAGAATAAATAGTACGGAGGGAATAAATCATGTGCCAAATAAAGCTGTTACAAATGCAGACTTTTGTAAAGACTCATCAATAGACTTTCCCCCTGTAATTATGTCAGGCTCCTTTTTTCCTAACCACAGCAGAACTGTCTTATTATACTCATATGTATGGATTGGATTAATTCCATCTAATATAGATATACAAGAGAATATACTGTAGACGATATACAAGAACTGCGAGCAGTGGTACCCCTAATCACTGCTATCTCTGACTAATTGTAAAAGTATTACAACCTTCTGCTACTAAAAATCTCATTGTCATGACCTTTAACTGAGCAAAATGGTACATTATAAGGCTATAATTACAACCACTGTATCTCAAATTGGCTAACTTGCCGAAAGTGTCCAAAATTTGGGGCCCATAATTCCAGAGAGAATGAAATTTAGGGAAGTTGTGGCTAGTTTAAGTGCCACTGGTTGCTGCTGCAGTTATGTGATCTTAATTTTCAATATTCCATGACAGCTTCCCAGCCAGTTTTGCAATCCCTCACTCCCTTTCCTCTCAGTAGCAGCTACTTACCATACCTGATTGTTGAAAAGGGAAGGGATGCTCCTTAATAGATTCCCACAAGAAAATTCAATGGGGAAGCCAACAGGATATAGCAATAGCACTTAGACTTATATACCGCTTTACAGTGCTTTACAGTTCTCTCTAAACGTTTTACAGAGTCAGCATATTGCCACCAACAATCTGGGTCCTCATTTTACCCACGTCAGAAAGATGGAAGGCTGAGTCAACCCTGAGCCTGGTGGCATTTGAACTGCCAAATTGCAGGCAGTCAGCAGAAGTAGCCTGCAGTACTGCACTCTAACCACTGCCCAACCAAGGCTCTCAGTCATTTCTGCTGCCACCACTTTTTTGCCCAACTATGGTGTTTCTTACCTGTTTAGGTAAGGAAATATCTCTGAAACAATGACCCAATAGGGCATGGCTTGTCTAATGAAACATAAATTATTTTCCTTGGCCTTGTCTAAGCATCATTCCAAAGCAGAATAAATAAAAATTTCACAAGGGCATGGATGGAAAAAAGTGTCCTTATGCTGTTAAGCAATTGGACATGTATTGAAAAAATTCACATTCAAGAACAGATGCACTGAATCTCCTTTTATCTCTTGCAACTCAAAATAGAAAGGAATGGCAGCAAAGGGCAGAACCAGGGGACTCATATTTTCCTTTACTATATTTTTATATTGTACTTAAATTTATCTATGTGATTGCTAGGAATTGAAACTGATTTGATGGCACATAATCAGCCAATCAATCAATATCCAGTTTGGTTGTAATGTCTAGCCAGGGGCCTTGTTAAGATGCCCCTTGTTAAGATGGACTATAGTGGATCACATACTGTCAAATTTATATGCTACCCCAGTATAGCAATAGCACTTAGACTTATATACCGCTTCATAGTGCTTTTACAGCCCCCTCTAAGCAGTTTACAGTTTATATTGTCCCCAATAATCGGGTCCTCATTTTTTTGCTTCCTGTTCAATCCAGATTAATGTTGAACTAAATTCTCAGCTTCTACTGTATGTCTCATTAATGACTGGTTCCCTTGCCTTTCCATCCTTTTCTTTCCTATCTATTATGTTTTGCTGTATTAGAAACAAATAGAGAAAACAATGCAATCAAACTATAATTAAATCTGCATCTTGCAAGGGACATAAACTGAATAATTAATCCCTGAACTACATTTAACAGAAAGCAATAAAATGGACAGAAGCTGCAAGGAGGACATGTTGAATTAATATTGTACAAATAGACCTTTGTGGACTGCAACCTGCTTGTAATTGCTTGTAAGTAAACATTAGAGAAAGAAGCTTGCTAAAGTGAGGACAAAGCTTCTAAAATAATAGCCATTAAAACCTCCAATACTGCTTTGCCAGTCCACACTGGATGGGCTGGCTTTTTAATTAACTTCTATTAAGAATGAAAGAAAAGCCCCAGAATACAGAGAACAATGCAGAAATCTGGAATGCAACAATTTGTCAATGACTTCATCTGCATTCACTATAAAAATGAGTGAGCACAAAATTCCAAAGATCATCCTTTCCAAAGAAAAAACCTGACACACGATCAACTCTGGAGCAACAAATACAGTCTTTATGTTCAACTTTTTCTTGCCTCTTATGTGTTCCCTACTCAGTCCTTAGTTGTTAAATTGATACTTGAATGCACAAGGAGAATACTGCAAGTCTATTTTCCTAACTATGTTCAAAATATGTACAAAGATGTACAGCTTTCCAGTCCAGAACAAAATCAAACGGATTTGAAAAGATTTGTGGGGGGAAAATGAATTAAAGAAAGGCTACTTTTATAGATTCAGTCTGAATACAAGCCCTCCTAAAGCATTATTCAGAGATTCAAAGCAACTGGCTATCCTTGAGCAATTGACATTCTGGGATATAGAAAGGCCTTCCAGTTTCTGAATCTCAGACCATAATAAAAATGAAGCTAAAATAAGAACAATTAAAGCACTCACTCATATTGTCATAGTTTGCCTATCTGGTTCTGACTTTTATCCCCTTCAGCTTCTGTGCGTTCAGACAGCATATATGACTCACATTTGTTTAATAAAACAAAGTCTTGAGTTGCATAGAGATGGGTTGCATTCAAGTAGTAATGTTTGGGACTATGGGACTATGGGAAAAAGTAACTTTGTAGTGAAATAGGCCACTCTGGAAGTCAACTAAGCCATCAAAATTTATGAAATTGGTATCCAAACCAATTTTCATCTTCAGTGATCTTATCACAAAGCTCAGTTTTTCAATGTTTGCTAAGAACCATTTAATACAGGCAGACAAACTGAAACATACAGAAAATAAAGAACTAGGTAAGAAAAATTGCAGTTCACTGTAACTGCAACAATCCATTCACATATACAGTAGCTTTTCCCATTCCCATAGCATTAAGTGTGCTGAATTCATTTATCTTGAGTTTTAACCTGATAACCATCTATCAAGTTGCTCTAACTCTATCCTTTGACTTCAGAATTTTACAAACTGGTTTAATTCGATCTATATTTCAAACTGTCTTATAGATAAGCATCTTTTCTGCAAGACTATATTTGGTTTGTAAGGACATTTGTGTTAAAGAAATTGGTGTCGTTATTTATTATGAAAAAAAATGGTAGTAGTGTAACTGCACATCTGAATCTTAAGTCTGGACTCAGTGAAAAATGCGTCTCAACCCTTCCAATTATTTGACAGATAAGACAGCAGATCTCTTTTATTATTTTTTTGCAAACTTGATCATTGATCATGTCTGCAGCACATTTGATGTATGCTGAGTTCCTGAAAATCCTTATTTCAGTAATGCTTGCAGCAGCCCCAGAAGACAAGTCTTTGCTATTCTCTTTTTAGTAATAGGGAAATGAAGCTGAGATATGCATCACTTGTACACATCTAGAAAGTACCTGAATTTCAGCTGAGATTATTCTCTTTCGTATTATTCTTTCAGTGACTGTTTTCATCACTGATTGTTAATAATGCTTAATATTTAATGTTAGTATTCATTAAAAGTAGGCAGATCCTTAGACTGTTATTCTGAAGTGTGGATGTGGTCTGAACCAGGCATCTGGAATATTACTATAAAGGGAACATTGCATAATTCATTTAAGACAGTAGTTGAGGGGCACATTTCCTCAAACACCTTACTATTGGCCACTGAGAGTCGTAATGAAACACATCTACATAGCTATTTGTCCTCCACCTTTGTTACTTACTTACTTATTCATGTATTTAATTTGTATCCTGCCTTTATTATTTTTGGCAGTACAGCTGTTAAGACACTGGGCTTGTCACCTGGAAAGCTGGCAGCCCAGGTTTGAGACCCAAGCGCCATAGGATGGAGTGAGCTCCCATCTTCACCCTAGCTCCTGCCAACCTAGCAATTCAAAAGCATGTGAGCAGATAAATAGGTACCAGTTCAGTGGGAAGGTAACAGCACTTTGTAACTTCACACTGGCCACATGATTGCAGAAATGTCTTCAGATAGTGCTGGCTCAATGAGGTTGAAATGGAGTTGAGTACTGTCCCCTATGTTCAGCAACAATTAGTGGAGTAAAATCCACAAGGACTCCTTTATTATTTTTTACAAATAATTCAAGGCAGCGAACATATTCAATGTATGTTCCTCCTATTTTCCCCACAAAAACAACTCTGTGAGGTGGGCTGGCCTGAGACAGAATGATTGGCCCAAAGTCACCCAACTGGCTTTCTTGCTAAGGTGGGACTTAAACTCACGGTCCCCTGCTTTCTAGCTTGCAATGCCTTAAGCACTGCAAAACTCCCTAAATCCCTTTTAAGGACTTTTATATCAGGTTCTATAGCTGATATATCTGTAGGAGACTTGATAGCATTTGTGCAAAATCTTCTCAGGACAACAGTGTCCTCTTCAGCACAAAAAATAAAACCGCTGATTTCACCAATCCATTCATTCCATTTTGCAATAGCTTTACGGGTGGAATCACAAATTCGACGGGAATGTGAATCTTGATTAGGATCTCTTGTTTCTATTGCTAAACGTGTAAAGGTGTTTTTGTTTGTTATTGTTTTTGTATTGGGATAAGCCTTATGGATTCAGAATAACTGTTGTTTTAGCCAGGAAAGAGAAGAAAAATATAATTGCAGGAGATGATATCTAAAGAAAAATCTGTTTGTGAACTTAGAAATGAATAAATCACGTCAGCCGTTCAAAAGGGGTTGAACAGGTCATGGATTTATGGTGTTATACCTCTGTTTATTTGGGATTGTCTTTTTAAGGAAACAAGACTCCAATCTAATTCCTTTCCTGCTTGAATGTAAATCAAGCATAAGTCTCTTGACAGTGTTGGAGACACAGTTATTACTAATATTATACAGCAGCATGAAGGAGCACCGACTGAGATCAAAGCTGTATCATTTCTCAATTAGACTTTCCACCAGGGATAACTTGTCACATCTCCTGCCACTGCTGCTGCCTATAAAATCCTATTAAGCGCTTGGTCTCAATGATATCTGGAGGCCACAGTTTCCACAGGTTAATTATGTGTTCGTTGTAAAAGATAAAAAAAAAAGATGGGGGGGGGAGGAATCCTTCTCATTTTGCAGTGTAAGAGATTTTTTTTTTTTAGCAGTGTAAGGGATGTTGTTTTTGGCAGAACACAATTTAAGTTTTGGGATTCTATGCAGGTTGATATGAGACTTTCTTATATGGTAAGAAAACTTGTGAAGTAGCTAATTATGGTAAGTTCTGACTAAATCAGTGAAGATGGAAAATGGACCATTTGTATTTTATGAGGTTAGTCAATGGTGTGGCTGGATGTATGGCAGGGGTGAAATCCAGCAGGTTCTGACAGGTTCTGGAGAACCAGTAGCGGAAATTTTGAGTAGTTCAGAGAACTGGCAAATACCACCTCTGGTTGGCCTCAAAGTGGGGTGAAAATGGAGATTTTGCAGTATCCTTCCCCTGCCACACCCACCAAGCCACGCCCACCAAGCCACACCATGCCCACCAAACCACGCCCACAGTAAAAAAAAATTGGATTTCACCACTGGTGTATGGCTACCTTTTCAAATATTTTTTTAAAAAAAACTATAATAGTAATTGTAATGGGCCGTGTCTAGTAAAACTTTAATACACTAAAGTTACAATATTTTATGGTCCACTTCATAGACAACTTTCTACTATGAGAAATATGCAATCTACATTTTAAAAATGGTACAGAAATTGACCAAATCAAAACTGACCACCATATGATGAATTAGATTTTTTTTTATTCTGACCTTTTTATATATAACTCAAGGCAACAATACTCCTGTCTCCTATTTTCCCCATAAGAGCCCTGAGAAGGGTGGGAGAGAGTGACCAGCCCAAAGTCAGCCAGCTGGCAGTTACCACATGTTTTATAAGCTTTGTGAGTTGATTTTAAAAAGCTTCATCTTCCTTTTTTTTTTTAATTTCTTCACCTACAACCATATATCATCATATACTGTAGCCACAAGAAGCTATAGGAGGAGCACCAGAAAAGACTTGTATTTTTCAAGAGGTTCTAGCAATTTTAGAATCTAGAGCAAGGGTCTCCAACCTTGGTAACTTTAAGCCTGATGGACTTCAACTCCAAGAATGCTGGGAATTGAATGCTGGGGAATTCTGGGAATTGAAGTCCACCAGGCTTAAAGTTACCAAGGTTGGAGACCCCTGATCTAGAGTATTTAAATATTTAAAAAAAATAGTGGACCCTTTCAGCTACATTGTCAAGCTTAAAAAAAATAAGACACCCCCCCCATACAACCCACTACAAATATATTCTAGGAAGGATGACATGCTAACCAGAATTCATCCTGCTTAATATCAACTTCATTTGGGATTTTTCTGAAGCAAAATTCAATTGTTATTACCACAGGATATTCTACCCATCAAACCAAGCATGGCAATACAGTGAAATCTGATAACAACAAAGCCTTGTGTTTTCCTTTTCTTTCTAGATAGAATCTTCTCTGCTTTCATATTTTTTTAAAAAAAAATTGTAAGCCTTATTATAGGGATTCACTGACATTGGCTGTTCTTTAAAAAGCTAAGAAGGAAATTACTTGTATTAAAAAACACACCTGGGAAAAATTAATGAAAAACTAACTAGTTGAAATTTAAGAAACAGCTGTGTTAAAAAATAATCTGAGTTAACTTGTAAACTAAAAAATTCACTTTCATCTGGTTAATGGGCAAGTTTTAAAAAGGAGCAATTACTGCAAATCAGTTAATTCATAACAAATCCATGAAATGTAAGGAATGGCTTATTAACACTTCTATTCCTAAAGCAGAGGTTTAAATATAATTTGAGGTTCTTTTCCATTGGTTCACAAAAGGAAATTATTTTTTTTTCTAAAAACTCGTGTTGCTTTTCCTGAAAAACTATGATATACTTTTCATAGTATTCTAAAGGCATAAAAATACTGTATTAGATTCTTCCAGTGGTGAAATCCATTTTGTTTTACTACTGGTTCTGTGGGCATGGCTTGGTGGGCGTGGCAAGGGAAGGATACTGCAAAATCCCCATTCCCACCCCACTCTGGGACCAGCCAGAGGTGGCATTTGCCGGTTCTACAAACTACTCAAAATTTCCACTACCGGTTCTCCAGAACCTGTCAGAACCTGCTGGATTTCACCCCTGGATTCTTCTTACATGCTTTACATAGCTTACTTTATAAAACTTAGTGAGTTACCTGTATATCTATAATGTTGTCAATGTCTCCCAAAATAATCAGAAAAAGATTGTTTTCATTTATAGTAACACTTTTTCCCATACCATCTCCTCTGCCCCAAATCCTTCAAAGTGTAACAAAGGTTCCAGAAAAACCTCTTCTGCATAAAGAAAACTCAGAAGCCATTGTCTTTAAGAGTTCTTTACTAGCATGAGGAAACTGGCACATGATGAGTGAAATTCCAAAACTGAACTTCCGGATTCTTTTCCCAGTTATACAAACCCCAAGAGTCCCACCCCCCTGACCCCTTTGATGGTCACATGGTCCCACGTTCTCCCAGTTCATTCGAATATCTTCTCGCCACTCTTCCTGCAGATGTGAACACCATCCGACCTTGACCGCTTGAAGAATGTTACCATACCCCTCAGCCCCCCTTCTTCCCCTCAGGGGAAAAATGTGGCAGCGTCTGGAACCCTAAAGTCTAGTATGGTTTCCAGGCCTGACAGGCGTCCCCCCTTGAAAAGAAGCTATATCCTAGGAAAGAAAACAAAGAGTTGATAAAGAAGAGTGTCAATGGTCTACACTTCCCTTCTACCCCCCCTCCCCTCTCCAAGAGGTTTTTTAGGTTTGTCAGGGAAAGTGTCGTGAAATTGTTTAATCAAATTGTCCGCATTTACTTTCCAACTTTTGACCCAAGTAGATTCAGATAATGGATATCCCTTCCAGTGGACTAAATATTGTAATTGACCTCTGTATAGTCTAGAGTCAAGGATTTTCTTGATTTCATAGTGGGTTTCACCTTGGATTATCAAGGGTGGTGGGGGAGCGGCAGGTTGAGGTCTCAGACCAGACTGTCTAGCAGGTTTTAATAAGCTGGTATGGAATACCGGGTGTATTTTCCCCAACATTCGAGGGAGCTTGAGTTGGATAAGCAGGATTAATAATTTTACAATGGGGAAAGGACCCAAAATTTTGGACCGAATTTTCTGCTGGGTATTCTCAACCTCAGATACTTAGTAGATAAAAAGATTTTATCTCCAATGCGAAAAGGGGGTTGAAGGGAACGGTGTTTGTCAGCTTGGGCTTTGTAATTCCGAGCTGTCACAGCTAAGGCCTTTTTTGTATTTTCCCAACCTTTTTTTAACGAATTCATCCAGTCCGTTAGGGAAACGGAAGTGGGGGTTGCACAGGAGTTCAGGCATTGGAACAAGTCCATGCCAGAGGTTACTGAAAAGGGTTAACCCGTGCTGCTGTGTACAGCATTATTATATCGACTTCTGCAAATGGTAACAAATCTGACCAGTTTTCTTGTTGGTAATTTACATAACACCGTATGTATTGTTCCACCATCGAGTTCAATTTTCAGCCGCTCCATTGGTCTCGGATGGAACCCAGAACTAAGTCCTTGAGATGACCCAATGGACCGTGGAACTCCCTCAGAACTTGGCTGTGAATTGAACACCCTGTCGGATATTATCCTTTTAGGAACTCCATGCAGTCTGTAGATGTGTGTGACGAAGAGCTTTGCTAATTTTCTGATGGCAACCGTTACGCAGTGAAATGGGCCTGTTTGAGAACAAATCCACTACGGTCCATATCACTGTATTTTCCCCACTAGATGGGAGTTCAACAATAAAATAATGCAGGCTCCAGCAGAACGTTCTGAATGATTCTTGATGAAGGTATCTTTTCTTTAATGTACACTGAGAGCATATGCACCAAGAAAAATTCCTTGTGTGCCCAATCACACTTGGCCAATAAAAAATAGAATAAAGAATCTATTCTATTCTATTCTATTCTATTCTATTCTATTCTATTCTATTCTATTCTATTCAGTTCCATTCCTACATTCCATTCCATTCCATTCCATTCCATTCCATTCTATTCTATTCTGAATGTATCTTTTATGTACTCTGAGAGCGTATGCACCAAGACAAATTTCTTGTGTGTCCAATCACACTTGGCCAATAAAAAATAGAATAAAGAATCTATTCTATTCTGAATGATTCTTGATGAAGGTATCTTTTCTTTAATGTACACTGAGAGCATATGCACCAAGAAAAATTCCTTGTGTGCCCAATCACACTTGGCCAATAAAAAATAGAATAAAGAATCTATTCTATTCTGAATGATTCTTGATGAAGGTATCTTTTCTTTAATGTACACTGAGAGCATATGCACCAAGAAAAATTCCTTGTGTGCCCAATCACACTTGGCCAATAAAAAATAGAATAAAGAATCTATTCTATTCTGAATGATTCTTGATGAAGGTATCTTTTCTTTAATGTACACTGAGAGCATATGCACCAAGAAAAATTCCTTGTGTGCCCAATCACACTTGGCCAATAAAAAATAGAATAAAGAATCTATTCTATTCTATTCTATTCTGAATGATTCTTGATGAAGGTATCTTTTCTTTAATGTACACTGAGAGCATATGCACCAAGAAAAATTCCTTGTGTGCCCAATCACACTTGGCCAATAAAAAATAGAATAAAGAATCTATTCTATTCCATTCCATTCCATTCCAATATTCCATTCCATTCCATTCCAATATTCCATTCCATTCCATTCCATTCCATTCTATTCTATTCCATTCCCTTCTATTCTATTCTGAATGATTCTTGATGAAGGTATCTTTTCTTTAATGTACACTGAGAGCATATGCACCAAGAAAAATTCCTTGTGTGCCCAATCACACTTGGCCAATAAAAAATAGAATAAAGAATCTATTCTATTCTGAATGATTCTTGATGAAGGTATCTTTTCTTTAATGTACACTGAGAGCATATGCACCAAGAAAAATTCCTTGTGTGCCCAATCACACTTGGCCAATAAAAAATAGAATAAAGAATCTATTCTATTCTATTCTATTCTATTCTATTCCATTCCATTCTATTCTATTCTATTCTATTCTGAATGATTCTTGATGAAGGTATCTTTTCTTTAATGTACACTGAGAGCATATGCACCAAGAAAAATTCCTTGTGTGCCCAATCACACTTGGCCAATAAAAAATAGAATAAAGAATCTATTCTATTCTATTCTGAATGATTCTTGATGAAGGTATCTTTTCTTTAATGTACACTGAGAGCATATGCACCAAGAAAAATTCCTTGTGTGCCCAATCACACTTGGCCAATAAAAAATAGAATAAAGAATCTATTCTATTCTATTCTATTCTATTCTATTCTATTCTATTCTATTCCATTCCATTCTATTCTATTCTGAATGATATGAACAGTTTGGCAGCATAAGTAATTATCTAGAGAGGATTTACTGGAGGTGTTCCAAGCTGACAAGCAGGCTCTACCACTTAGGGTTTTGGAGTCATATCTTCCGACGGGAAGTAGGTGATTTCAACTAAATTGTCAGATTCAAGCTTCTCTGCTACTTCTACGTTTTCAGCTTGCTGCCCTTCCATCTTCGCTGGGTCTTTGCACCACTGTGGAGGTTGCGGAGGCTGGGGCCCAGCACCCCCCTAACAGGCCCCCTCTGAGCGGAGGAGAGGGTACCGTTAGCAAAAGAAAATTAGGAGTTTTGGAATAATGTCAAGGTTCCAGAAAAATCTCTTCTGCATAAAGAAAACTCAGAAGCCATTGTCTTTAAGAGTTCTTTACTAGCATGAGGAAACTGGCACATGATGAGTGAAATTCCAAAACTGAACTTCCGGATTCTTTTCCCAGTTATACAAACCCCAAGAGTCCCACCCCCCTGACCCCTTTGATGGTCACATGGTCCCACGTTCTCCCAGTTCATTCGAATATCTTCTCGCCACTCTTCCTGCAGATGTGAACACCATCCGACCTCGACCGCCTGAAGAATGTTACCATACCCCTCAGCCCCCCTTCTTCCCCCCAGGGGAAAAATGTGGCAGCGTCTGGAAACCTAAAGTCTAGTATGGTTTCCAGGCCTGACAGGCTAAGTAATACATTTGAATTAAAAATAATAAAATTTCTCTTTAAATCAAATTCGATTGGAATGCTGTGAGATTCAGTGTGTGCATCTTTGTTTGCTGTAAGTACACATTGCACTTTTTTTGGGACAGCAAGGCTCTTAAGTCAGAAAAAGAGGCAAATTGTTAAAAAGAAAAAAAATACCAAGAAAGAGAGAAAAATGCCAGAAGAGACCAAAGAGGTAAATTCAAGAGAGCCTTTCTATATTCTGTAAAATACATATATTTTAGTATCAAAATGTTAAACCTTAAAATTAAACATTTGGCAGTAGAATGTCTAAAACCAGACATAGTATCTGAAATAACCTTTATCACAAAATTCTATAGGCATAAAACTGATATATTTAGAGAATAATAGTTTATTTTCTCTTATGTCTGGGATGATGAGGGTGATGTAGCAATAAAAGGGATTGCATTCCTAAGTGGATTGTTGGCTCTCTATTTGCTAGTGTTTTCTTCTCTTTCCTGTAGCTAGTGTTGATTTTTCAATTAGAAGTGTACATACACAAGGACACTACTTGTTCCAGGAGGACAAAACATATTCTGTCTCATTCCAGTGCAGAACAATAAAATAATGCAGGCTCCAGCAGAACGTTCTGAATGATTCTTGATGAAGGTATCTTTTCTTTAATGTACACTGAGAGCATATGCACCAAGAAAAATTCCTTGTGTGCCCAATCACACTTGGCCAATAAAAAATAGAATAAAGAATCTATTCTATTCCATTCCATTCCATTCTATTCTATTCTATTCTGAATGATATGAACAGTTTGGCAGCATAAGTAATTATCTAGAGAGGGGATTTACTGGAGGTGTTTGGACAGAGCCCTGATAGTGATCTCGCACAATTCATGGCTTCAATAACTACCCCACCAGCTCTGTGATTCCATGATTTTTGTTTAAATATTAAACATAAATAATATCACTATTAATGTTTCCTTTAAAAAGACTTAGCATTTTCTATCATATATAAAGTAGTAATATATATAGGTAGTCCTTGACTTATGACCACAATTGAGCCCAAAATTTCTGCTGTTAAGTGAGCCATTTGTTAAGTGAGTTTTGCCCCATTTTATGAGCTTTCTTGCCACAGCTGTTAAGTGAATCACTGCAGTTGATAAGTTGGTAACACGGTTGTTAAGGGAATCTGGCTTCCCCATTGATTTTGCACATCAAAAGGTCTCAAAAGGTGATCACATGTCCTTGGGACACAGCAGCGGTCATAGGTATGAGTCAGATGTCAAGCATATGAATTTTGATCACATGATTATGGGGATGCTACAAAGGTCGTAAGTGTGAAAAGTGGTCCTAAGTCACTTTTTTCAGTGCTGTTGTAACTTTGAACAGTCACTAAATGAACTGTTGTAAGTTGAGGACTACCTGTATTAGCAGTCTCCAATTTTTCTGGCTTTGGGGGGCAGGAGAGGGGATGGTTCCATTTGCGCAAATGGTAGGCACACATGCACGCTGCTCTAACAAATGGAGCTGCGTGTGCGGTCTCGCCTGCTGCATACACAAGTGAAGCTGTACATGTATGTGTGTATTTGCCCGCTGCTTCTGCGACCCTGTTCTGAATGGGTCACAGCACATGGGTTGGGACCCCCAGATATATATGGTGTATTATTTTTATATAGAATTGTCTTGTATTTTAAAAATGTAAATGTTACAGAAAAATACAATAAAATAAAACCTTATATTCAATGACATGGAGGGAAGGAGGGAGGGAGGGAGCAAAAAGAGGGAAGGAAGGAAGGAAAGAGAGAAGGAAGGGAGGCAGGAAGTGAGGGAGGGAAGGAGGGAGGGAGGGAGGGAGGGAGGGAGGCAGTTCTAAGGAAAAATGGAAAAATGGTGTGGGCAGGGATGAAATGCTCCCGGTTCGGACTGGATCAGGAGATCCGGTAGTGAGGCAGCGGGTGGTTCGGTGGTTCGGAGAACTGGTAGCAAAAATCCCTGGGCCCCTGCCCATGCCCACCCAATTTTTGTGTCTCTGTGAAGTTCCTGCTTGTCTCAGGGACCATTTTGGGTCAAGTGCAGCTGCTTTTACATTGTGTGTAAGTCAGTTGTGTTGTGTTGTGCTTGTGTGTAAAGTGTGAAAGTCAGTTTTTGGTACCTCTTATTGTTTTGTGGACTTTGTTTATTATTTTTATTATTTATTATTATTGGCCACACCCACTGGGTCACCTGGCCACCAAGCCACCCCCACCGGGTCACCTGGTCACCAAGCCATACCCACCAATTAAGCCACGCCCACACAACCGGTAGGGAAAAATTTTAGATTTCACCGCTGGGTGCAGGGAACAACTATGACCTAAACCTTCAGATGCCTAAACTGTTTCTAATTCATTATATGTCTATGCCTACATAGAGAGAAAATTCAGTTTATTAAAATTATATAATTTTCTTTTTTCAATATTATGATTCAGTTTTAGAACAATGAATTAAATCTAGACTATACAGAATCATGACCCCATGATTCCATATTGTTTGAAAATTATAATTATAAATTAGTCTGTCTTTTGTGCCTTTATAAAAACCCCACATAATTCCTATCTGTGTCATTGCTTTATGCTGTTCAGTTGATTCTGATGAGTGTGTATATTTGGAATATTGCAACAGTATCTAAAAATGAGCACCTTCTATTTTACTGCAAATGGTGCAAATTTGGCACTTTTGTGAGAAAATGTTGGCTTTACTAAATGACTTCTGATACCATAATACATTTTCTGTCCTGTATAGAATCCAAATCTCAAGACATTTTTAATAACAGATGAGTTTTCTTTCCCTGTTTTACTAGTCTGGTATTTTTTGTGATAATTATTTGGACAGAGATTTCAGTGTAAAGAATTTGATGGGTGTCATCGTCACCCCACAAGTGAGATGGGTAAAATAGAGTCCAATATAGAGATGGATGGTTGTAGAAAAAATGATGAATGGATGAAACTTCAGACAGATTTATATGACAGGTACACATTCTTGCTGATGATAACTTTTTGTGACCAAGAAAACAAATGATAACTGATAACCCTCGACAATACAACACTGAAGTCTCAGGTATGCTAATTAGAATGTAAATCCAACTGAACTCTTTGGATATTATTTCTGATTGGTCTTTGCTGAGTTACATGTAACTCAATATAGAATAGGAGGGTTTCCAAATGTTGCTGGACTGTATTTCCCAGCATCCCTGGGCTGTGGTACTAGCTGAGAAGTTGGGAGTCCTAGTTCCTCTAAAGAGCTAGACCATATCTGTTCATAAGAGCAGCTATTACATCATCTTATTTTCTGAATATTATTAATAAGCTTTCTAGTGTGTTGGGCAAAGAAATATGCAGCTTATAATTCTTGAACATTTTAACACCTTATGTGTGCCTGACCATTTGGAGCCAAGTGGAAGAAGAAGCCTTAGTTTTTATAAAATTCCCTGATCCAAACCTTTTTTTAATTTCTTCACTAGGACATGTGGAATTTTCATGGCATACAATTTTGTATTCCTCTGTTTTCCTTTGTTTATACACCATATCTTATAATAGCTGTATAACACCAACTATAAAGAGATTGACTCTGGAAAAGGAGAAGCCAGCTTGAATTTTGCAAGGAAATAGACAGCAACTGATCCAATTGTCATCTTTTGTGAAGACTTTCTTTTTTAAAAAATTGTAAAATTGAATGTCTGAACTTTCAAATAATCAGGCACACTGCACTGGGTCATCCACGGGTAAGGTTAATTTATTTGTCTATATATAACTTGACCTATTCAGAGACTTGGGTTGCAATCTTACACAATCAAAATTTGTGACTACTATAAAGATGTCTCTCTTTTGTCAGATACCAAAAGGATTTGTTTATTTTAGTTTTAATTTTAATATATGTTAACTTTTAATACTCCATAATGTTAACTGCCTTGAATACTCAACAAAGCAGGAAGGCACCATACAAATTAATTTAAAAAAAACAACAGTGAATATTCTCAGGTAATTTTGGAGCGAGCTAGGGGTATAGAAGTTGCATCTATTTATGTAAAGATTCAGATTCAATCCCAAAAGATGCTAGTTTGGAAACAGAAAGTTGCTTTAACCAGGTGCTGACAGGTATATCCCTGCACATTGCAAAACAACTTTCTGCAATCAAATTTGAAGCATTTCACAGCGCTGTTACTTATCATTACTTGACAGTTCTATAGAAAAGCATGTCTGAATTGGTACTTCATGATATTAAAAAAACAGCTTCCCTACTCACTATTTAATCAGAAGCAAAGAGACATTTGAATTATATTGCTAAGCATTATCAAAGTATTTAGCACTCTTAACCAGATCTGAAATTGTTTATCACGTGTCTCTTGGAATATCTCCTTTTCCTTGCATGCCTAGATATAGTAACTGTAAGAAGATCCTCTATTGGTTAAATATAGAAAATATACAACAGAGACAGAGACAGAGAAAGAGACAGACATACCCACCCAGGACCTTTACATGACATTTTCTACTATTCCCAGTCCGGCTTACAGCTGAAGAAAGTAATGGTCAGTCCTCAGCAATGTAATATAATTGGTAACCATAGCAATTGGAAGATATTTGAGCCTGATGCAAAACTTTTTCTTCCTGTTGCTGAAATTTTGCAGTATAAACAGATGCCTCAAATCAATTTCTATAATATGGATCCATTCAGATGGAGTTGCTGCTTCCCACCAGTCTTGAAGACCAAAGTAGCTCTCTTCTTTTAAGGGATGCCTTTGTTGACCAATTGCCCTAATCTTTAGACCTTGACAGCAACTCCCTAAAATCTTTTACTATGAAATAGCTATAATGTAGTTCTAAATGTACTTACTAGTAGTTCAACCTTTTACTGACAAAATCCTGTTATTGTAATAGATGATCTGAACATGAAGATCACAGTGTCAAACTCATGGCGTCACGTTGCCATCACATGATGTTTTACCTTTTTCCCATTCATGGAGCTGGGGTGGGTGTGGCCTACACGTGACACATCCGGCCCACAGGCCACCAGTTTGACACCCCTGAAAGATGCCTGTCTATATATCCCTTAAGGTGCCTATGAAAGTGCACTAGGTCAGGGTTTCTCAATCTCAGCAACTTTAAGAAGTTTAGGCTCCAACTCCAAGAATACCCCAGCCAGCCAGCATGCTGGGTGGGGTATTCTGGGAGTTGGTGCCTACACATCTTAAAAGTTATTGAAGGTGAGAAACACTGGATTAGCTCAGTGGTGAAATCTGAACCAGTTTACTACCGGTTCGCTGGTTGTGCATGTGCGCTGCACATGTGCATGCGCAGTACACACCACGTGCCACGCACCAAATACGAGGTGCACAGTGCACGCCAAAAGGAGGCATGGGGTAAGTAGAACAGCACACACTGGGTGATAGCTGTGGTGTGCGATCTTTTTCTTTTTACTTTTAAAAGTATTTTTTACAACCTATTCGGCCAAATAGGTTGTAAAAAATGCTTTTAAAAATAAAAAAAAAGGCTATGATGATCAGGCAGCTCAGCTGTGAATGTCAGACCCTTTTTTTACCTTTAAAAAGTATTTTTTAAAAGAAGCAGGCAAGCGGGCGACTGGGCGATTGGGTGGGCATGGCCGGCGAGGGCAGGGATTTTTGCTACCAGTTCTCTGAACCACCTGCTGCCATGGCTATTGAATTGGCTGATCCAGTCCAAAGTGGGAGCATTTCACCCTTGGATTAGGTGTTGTACTTTCTAAACAGAGCTGGCCCATCCTGCTATAAGGGATTAGGTTCCCTCCCAGCCCTACGCTAAACTGTCGTACTATGCAAGCTCCACATTCAGACAAGCAGTCAATATGGAGCGAAGCATGACTCTTGCTCACATATCCAGGGAAGCAGTTTACCCACCCCACTGGCCACTCCCATCCTCTCTTATAAACATCCAGAGTTCACATTTTTTAAACTAGAGGCAGAATTCCAGGGAACAAGGCAGTAAATTGTGGGTTTTTTGTCATTTCCCAAAGACATCAGAAAGCCTCATCTTCCCAATAGGTTTGATCAAAGGCTGGCAGTATTCCAAGAAGTTGGTGCAGGATCCAAGGAAATGAAGCTGAAATTTCTCATCAAGCAGGTTATAATTTAGAAATAGGTACCTGATTTAGGCAAAAGCTACATTAAATTTAAATTTTCTTTGCCAAGCGTGATACACAGTTTTTAGATGTCTGTATACAACTAGAGCAACTGTATGTTTTATGGCAGCCCTGCGTCATGGCTCAGGTAATTTCCAGAATATCTACTATTTAAACAATGTTATAAAAAATCCTTACTTGTAGTGGATCAGTGCCATCTTCTGATCCACTTGGAGCATTACATAGTCAGTTGAATGTCTCTCTTTTTTAAAATCAAGCTGAACCTACCTCCTTTAATACTGAAAGTTTAAATGTTGGTTATTTAAAATGATATTTATATATATATATATATATATTTGTTTTCTGAGGTTTTCACGGGTGTTTGTATGTAGGTCTTTGGTTGTTCGGGTTTTCTCCCGTGTAAAATTGGAAATGTCTTGGCAACGTTTCGACGAAGTCTCATTCGTCATCTTCAGGCTTCAGCTGTATTTAAAAATACAGTTTTGATTTGTTGTCACCTGTGATATTCATTGGTTCCCCAGAGGGAAACGAATGAGTTGAAACCTCTGATCACATGCATCCCCTTACATTGTAAGGCAAGATTACATAATAAAAATAATTTTAATTAAAAATTAAAGTTTATTACTTTCAATTTGTTATTGACAGCATCTTGAGGGACCGCTCTCTCTCATACATTGGAGGTAAGGATTAGATGCCATGTGGGGGGGTGGTCTCTGGAAGATGACAGCAGTAACTATCAATATCAATTCTGTAATCCTCATCCTGAAGTTTAAAATAAAAGCAGATGGAAAAAACTTCAAACTGCTGAATCAAGAAGTGAAATCATCTCTCAAGTACAGTTCCACATCACTGCAGTGCTGAATATTTTTCCCCTTTCCAGGGAAAAATGAAGATGAAATCCTTGAAATGTGCATTTAGCAGGTACTGGATTTACCATGAACTGAAACAATAGAAAAACTAAATTGCTCTGATTTCTCTCTTTTTAAAAAAATAAAAAATAAAATCTTTAATGTTACTTGGCAGAGCAGCCTGTCAGTGATAATGGCACTGAAAAGAATAGATTGTTAGTACTCTTCAGTCCTACAAAAGCCCCAGTGGAAACAACCAATTCTGCTATTAGGGTAAGGTGTTAGGTTTTATAGAGAGAGAGTCCTGCTCAGCAGAATGAAAATAACGGCTTCCAGGTGTGGTAAGTTGGATAGATATGTTTGGAAATAAGATAAATTATGGGATCCAAGACCAGAAAATCCAGAATTTAAACTTAATATTACTGAAGTGGGCATATAGAAGCAATGCTACATCTCAGTGAAACATCATTCCAAGCATGACTGTGGGCAGGGGAGGAATAGGAGGAGAAGGAGAAGAGAAAGAAAGAAAGAAAGAAAGAAAGAAAGAAAGAAAGAAAGAAAGAAAGAAAGAAAGAAAGAAAGAAAGAGGAAGGAAGGAAGGAAGGAAGGAAGGGAAGGAAAGAAAGAAAGAATTGCATCAGATTATAGGCACTGCAATCATCTGTAAAGATTTAAGTGTTGGGTCACTGCACTGATTTATAAATTAAGATCAGATTGTAAGTTTTTATTTTTATTATTTATTTATTTATTTATTTATTTGTCACAACAGTATATATAAGCATAAGCATGAAATAACTATACGATATATAAGCATAAATATAATCATAAGTATGTACATTATAACATGTTGCAGTGATTTATGACATATTAAAAAGCAAATACATGGAGCCATTACCTCCAAAAGAGTAATGCAGAATATTCAACTTCCACTTTAGGTCAGCAGCTTCCAGTTCAACATATGTTTTTTTCAGGAACTTCCACAAAAGGGCACTGTGGGTTGATATATGCAAAAGAGTACTCTAGTTCCAGAAAGACATTTTGGCTGATATAAACTAACATAGCCTACTTCCCATCTGTTTCAATTCTATAGAAGAGGAAATGGTTGCCTTCTTTCCCCATCCAACCTCTGAGATGACATTTCCAAGTATGAATAAAGTCTTGGAAATAGATTTTGAAAATAAATTGGCTTAAGGCTCTTGATATTCAAACTGAAAATAACATTTCCCACTACTTAATATTCCTATGGGTAGTAAGCGGTTGATGAATGACATTCATGCAGGAGGCGGTCCTATTTCTGAACAGATACCAGGAAGTATGCCTGTATGAGGTACAGGAAAAACTTGCAGTGTGGGTATTGCCACCTGTTAGGAGCCACAGTGTTTGTTTTAAGGAATTGATGCACTATAATAAGAGCCAAAAATATGAGGCAAATGGAATTTATCATCAAAAATGAAAAAGAAAATGCAGTGTGTTTGGAATTAAGGCAAGACTTTAATTAAATATGCAGTTCTACTTTCATACAAGTACATTAGTCTGGTTTCCCTCAATGACTGCAAATCTTTAAAACATACCAGAGTCTTTTCTGTGTAATATGGACAAATTGTACCTCCAGTGAAAAAGAGGATCATGAAGGATCTCTAGAGCAAAAACAATTCTTTCAAGCAGTTGAAAGATAAATTATCGTCCACCCACTTTTCTTTCTTCTTTCAGGGAAACATTTGGCTTCAGTGGGCCAAAAAATATTGTTTAGATGCAGGGAAAAGTGTCTATGGAGATTCTTAGTCATCCAGGTTATGGTTGTCCCAAAGATGCTTTTTCAAGAGGCAACTGGACTTTCTGGTTTTTCTTTGAAATTGCTTTTTTTTAAGACATCTTCAGAGCTTGAGTAGCTTCTTGGATGTGAAGCAAAACATCTTCAAAGAAAAACATGCATGGAGAAGAATAATCAAGAGAACCTACGTAGGATCAAAATGTGAAACTATTAGAAGAGAGAAGCTACAATCATTTGCAATCACACACAACTTTTGTGCATCTGCAACCATATTTTTAGTCCTGTTTATTCTGCTAGGAGAGGCAAAAAAGTTAATGGAAATAGGTTTTTTTTAAAGGCAGAATCAGCCTATAAAATCCCTCCTCTTCTGAGAGTTCAGAAACAGTCCCTGGAGCTGTTGAGAGCAAGGTTATTTGTTGACTACATGGTAGTACGAATTAATATTGTAGAAAGAGAGTTACATCTTATTGATCTTACTGCAGGAATGTGGAACATTTATTAGGAATCCTGAATTTATTGTTGAAAAAAAACACCTGATTAATTGGGCAGCATATTTGCAATTGTCCAGAAATGTAATTTTTAAATTGATTAACTTCATTAAGTAATGTCAAAATACTAACTTATCTGGAAATATGGCACATGAATTTCAGTGGATAGCATCTGTATCTGAACACATCCCATGCTGAAGAAAAACTAATGAATGCCTCACACTTTTATTCAGTCACTTTTCATGATAACTTGGTCTCAGCAGTCCCTCTTCCCTGCATGATTTCCTTTTTTCAAATTAGCAAGTTAGTGTTGAAGATATGAGTTTATGGGTGAAGATACGATGCATGTTATTTCCTGAAAGACAGGAATTGAGATCCCTATAGATTTAAAGGCACAGTAGAAAAACTCTGACATTACTGATGTTGTTTTCTTTTTAATAATGTAAATATTTGCTGCTCCAAGAGCGGAAAGAAGAAGTGGAACATTTTTTTTACATATGAGGCTAGTGTGTTAATTGGCAATTGCAGTCAGGTTGAGAGGCTCTGAGGAACTAAGCACTGATGCAGAGAAGGAAGAGCTGTAAGCTGCAGGCTGAAATGTTACTTCCGTCATTCCAGCAGCATCCCCAATTAATTCTTGAAAACACCATTCAATTATCAACCCTGGAAACTAACTTTTCCTTTGATTTATTAGAATGAAGAGCACCCTCTTCCTTTCTTATTAAAAATTCAGGATTGGCTCTTTCATACCAGAAGGAAAAATATTATTATGGGAAATTTTTTGGTATATGTTGCTTCTACAGTTTAAACCATACCTTGCTTTGAATTAAATTGGGTTTTATATATCTTTATTTACTTGTTGCTTCTTTCCTGTTAATTGTTTTACATTTAATTATATGGTCACATTTCTTGTTTTTACAAATTAAAATATTTTAATAACTAGCCAGTGGACTCCAATTGGGGGAGAATAAAAACACAAGTAATCAATTTAACTGTAGAGAACTTAGTGCACTTTGAGCCTGGTTGTTGTTGTTTTTTAATTTATTTATTTATTTGCATTTATATCCTGCCCTTCTCTGAAGACTCAGGGCAGCTTACACTATGTCAAGCAATAGTCTTCATCCATTTGTATATTATATACAAAGTCAATTTATTGCCCCCAACAATCTGGATCCTCATTTTACCTACCTTATAAAGGATGGAAGGCTGAGTCAACCTTGGGCCTGGTGGGACTTGAACCTGCAGTAATTGCAAGCAGCTGCTGTTAATAACAGACTGTCTTACCAGTCTGAGCCACCAGAGGCCTTGAAAAAGTTTCATTACTTGCAAAAGTTTCATTACTTGACTAGGTAACATCATCACAGCTACTGAGTGTGGCATTTGCTTCAGGGGTGAAATGCTACCAGTTTGGACCTGTTCTCCTGAATAAAAGTAATAGTAATAAAAGAAGTAATAAAAGCTACCAGTTCTGGCGAACCAGTAGTAAAAAATGCTACCAGTTCAGAGGAACCGGGATTTCTGAAAATCAGCTGTGCCACATGATTTATATTCGCTAGAAAGCAGGAAATCCTGATTTCTAGGGAATCTAAGTTGCACTCCACAGCTGTTCCCCACCCCTCGCTGTTCTACTTACCTTAGAAAGCCTCCTTTTTCAGTGCTGCGTGATAGCACCTGCAGTGCACCTGCGCACGAAGCGCGTGCTTGGCAGGCACTGCGCATGACTTTGGAGCGTTTCACCACTGGTTTGTTCCTTGTTTATATATAGGCCTTTCTCTGTCTTTGTGGGGGTCTGATTTTCTTCTTGATGATTTCTTGGTCATCATGTTTTCTGCTTGTTTGTCTGATATTAATCCCTGATTATTTGGGTCTTGCCTTTTGGAGAAAATGTCTTATGGCCTTTTTGCATCCTTCTTAGCTTATTTATTGTCTCGTTTGAATGGTGTATAAATGAGATTTCTTTCTGTGTCCATTGATGGCTAATTTTGCTGAAAGCCAAACTTCCAGGAATTCATAGCATTTTGGGATTTAGCCTGGTGTAGGGTAGTTTCCCAGTTGAAACTGATTGAGTCTGTCCGTGTGTTGTGAGATTAAGGAGTTTTCAAGAGTCTTCTGACTGCTAGTTACACTCTGCTTCTGCCTGTCTGTCCTCATAGTGGCTTTTACAGTCCTTACACTGTATGTTGTAGGTGAATTGTTTTTAATTTTTGGGCTGCTGAGTTACTTAAGATTCTTCAGAGGGCTTTAGTTAGTTTGTGTGCTACTGGATACCATGTAGTTGTAATAATCTTTTGGTTGTTTCTGTGTTTGATTTATAGTATTGTTATGCACTGTCTTTCAATATTCAAATAAAAAAATGTTCAGATCTCAACATCCCACAGACAAGAAAAACAATTCAGGCAGTCTTTTCAGTGATTTCCTTCATAATAATGCAACATGATGCAGAGTCACAGTAATAAAAATAGCAAAGGGAACGCTTAGAAAAACAATGCACTGATAAGTAATTACTGTGTTATTATTGTGCATTATTTATATAGCATCAGCAATGCACATCATATTTGAGAGAGGGCCAAAAGTATTGTTATTTATAGATTACTTCTTAATTATGTTTAATCGTTTTCGAAGATGATCAGTAAAAACGTTACAAAAATCAATAAAAAGAAAAGAAAAAAATCAACAAAATTTGAATATGCCTAAACTTTGTATCATAAACAGTTTAACAAATATACAACATCTTTTTTTGTTTCTTAACCAAAACCTGTCAGATATAAAACAGTATTTTATACTGAGTGATCACTAGAAAGAACTAATACTCACTTTTTTAAAAAAATATTTATTTTACAGTCCTATGTCCATTAATCCAGAATAAGTTTCAGTTAATTTATGATATGTTAACTAATATGACTCCTTTTTGAATAATCAGGGATAGAATCATTCTTGAAGCACTGATTGGAGATTAGCATTGACCAGAAATTTTGTAAAATACATGTTCATTTTTCAGATTTCATTTTATGGCATCTGTAATGTATTACTGTAAGTTTTGGCGGGAGTTTTAGGCGGGAAATATCTCGGTTCTGATTGGATGCAGCCTCAGGCTGAAGTGTATATAAGGAGAGGTTTTTCTCCAGAGTTTTGCTGGGTCACACTATATTAAAGAGCTGTTGTCACTAACCTGGTCTCCTGCCTCGTCAATACCCAAACTTAACATTGGCGACGAGGATGGGATCTTGAGGCAGAGCACCAGAACAGAGCTGAACTCACTACGAGAATCAAACCCAGCAAGGTGACGGCCATTGCAGCGATGACCGGCTACACGCCACCCACTCCGTTTGACCCTGCCCAGGAGACATGGGGAATATATATGACCCGTTTCGAAAGTTTCCTGGAGGCAAACGAGCTACAGGGAGTCTCCGACAACCGCAAACGGGCTTACTTCATAAGCCACTGTGGGTCAGCAGTCATCGCCGTCGCAGAAGCCCTAGCGGAGCCAACACCGCTACACTCCGTATCGTGGCAGACCCTTCAGACCCTCCTGAAGAATCACTACGCACCAGCCCGTCCAAATCGTTCGACGGCACGAGTTTGGGGAGCGAGGCAACAAGAAGGCGAGTCTATCAGCGACTACATGGCAGCCCTGAGACAAGCCTCCAAGCATTGCAGTACCGCGATCTGGACGAAGAGCTGCTGGAACAACTTATACGGGGGGTCAGAGACATCCGTTTGAGGAGACGGTTGCTAGCCAAGAGCAACCTGACATTGGCAAACGCTCTGGACGAAGCCAGAGCCCATGAGATGTCCAACCATGCAGCAGACACCTTACAAAAGCGACTCACGCCAATGGCGGGCGCAAAGCCGAGCACAGTCCACCACGAAGAAACCTATCGTGAGTCAACCAGCGAAGAGGAGGAAGAAGTCCACTACACCGGAAAATCGACAAGGAAGACCCGGAGGAATGCGGAAGTTGCGGGCGACATCAGCGCCAAAGATGTAAGTTCAGGGCGCCATTTGCGGCGGTGTGAAAGGAAGGGCACCTGGCTCAAGTCTGCGAGCACCCCAACCTTCCGCCGAAAATTCAAATCGGCCAATCAGAGCGGCTCTGAGTCAGAGATGCAAACCCCACATTCCGCGAAATTTCAAACCAGCCAATCAGAGCGCGAGATCGGCGAGGCGACCAGCGATTGGCCAGGAAAGAAAGAGCGCAAGTCAAACCGAATGACTGTTACCATAGACCACGCAGCTACCCGCATCGAAGAAAAGATCTTCACAAACCCGACAATTGAAGGCGTACCGTGCCGACTGGAAGTAGACACAGGATCAGCTATCACAATCATGTCCTGGGACACTTTTGTGAAAGGCTTGCCACACATCGCAAAGCGCAAGCTCCAGAAACAACGGCACCGGGTGCAGGATTACCAGGGCAACCGCATCCCTGTTCGAGGGACAACGACCGTCGAGGTCAAGTACGGGACATACGAAAAGACCCTGCCCATCACGTTAGTCGAGGGAACCTTGCCAAGCTTGCTGCGGCTAGACTGGTTCAGGCGTTGGGAATGGGGTGACTGGCGTCCACCGGAGCGGATGCAACCTGCAAACGCCCTACTGGAGGAATTCGCAGACGATTCGAGGACCGTTTAGGCAAGTACAAGGGACCCCTATCTCCTTCAATTTAGACCCCCAAATAGCTCCCATTAGGTTAAAGGCAAGGAGGGTTCCTTTTGCACTCAAACCTAAAATCGACAAAGAGTTAGATAAATTAGTCAGCCAGGGGATACTAGTGCCAGTTGACCATGCCAAATGGGAGACGCCAATCGTCACCCCTATAAAACCAGACGGGTCCATAAGAATTTGCGCTGATTACAAGGCTACCTTGAACAAAGCATTGCAAAAGCGCCTACCCAGTTCCAGTAGTGCAACACTTATTGCACTCACTAGGACACGGACAAGTTTTCGCCAAATTAGACTTGGCACAAGCGTACCAACAGCTACCCGTAGATGCTAGCACAGCTGAGGCCCAGACCATTGTAACGCACCGGGGTGCCTTTAAGTGCACCCGGTTACAGTTCGGGGTGAGTGTGGCCCCGGGGCTATTCCAAAATTTGATGGAGCGGCTCCTACAAGGGTTACCGGGAGTCGTACCCTATTTCGATGATGTGTTGGTATCAGGGGAAGATTTAAGAGAACTGGGGAAGCGATTAAGGAAAGTTTTGGCCATTTTAGGTCGGCAGGATTAAAAGTCAAAGCAAGCAAGTGTCAGATAGGGGTCGAATCTGTTGAATTTTGGGCTATAGAATAGACAAAAGGATTCATCCCACTGAGAGCAAAGTCAAGGCGATAAAGAGAGCCCCAGCACCCAAAAACAAGACAGAACTCCAGGCTTTCCTGGGTCTGGTAAACTTTTACGCCGTGTTTTTAAAAGACAAGGCAACCGTTGCTGAACCGCTGCATAAATTGCTTGGAAAAAACACTGTTTGGTCGTGGGGGAAGTCAGAGAATAGGGCATTTGAGGCAGTAAAAAGTTTGCTATCAAGCGATAGCCTGTTAATACAATACAACAACAGACTGCCATTAGTATTGGTTTGTGATGCGTCCCCCTATGGAGTAGGAGCGGTACTTAGCCACAGACTCCCAAACGGCACTGAAGCCCCTATAGCGTTCTATTCACGAACGATGTCCCCGGCTGAAAGGAATTACAGCCAGCTAGATAGGGAGGCTCTCGCAATAGTGTCAGGGGTGAAAAAATTTCACGAATCGTTTTGGGCGTGATTTGAAATTGTTACTGATCACAGACCGCTATTGGGGTTACTGGCTGGCGACCGCCCAACGCCAGTAGCACTCTCACCTAGACTGACCAGATGGACTATTTTTTTGACCGCATACTCCTACAAACTGCAGCATCGGCCTGGAAAGGAGCTGGGGCATGCGGACGCATTGAGCAGATGCCCATTGCCAGGGGAAATCGAGGACCCCACCCCGGGCACACCCGTTCTACTAATTGACTCTTTGGACTCGGGGCCAGTCACATCGCAGGAAGTGGCTCGGGCCTCCTACCGGGACGTTGTTTTAAGGACTGTAATCAGTTGGGTTCAAGGGATGGCCGCTGCGGGCGACGTTTCAAGGAATTTGTAAAGAAAAAGGGAATTGTCTGTGCAAGGGGTGCCTGCTCTGGGGGATAGGGTGGTAGTTCCAGAGAAGCTGAGAAAAAGTCCTGGAACTCCTGCATGAGGGTCACCCAGGAATTGTAAGGATGAAGGGTTTGGCTAGGAGCTATGTCTGGTGGCCCCTAATGGACAGGGAAATCAGTGACAGGGTTGGCCGATGCCAAGTATGTCAGGAATCCAGACCACTACCACCTACGGCCCCAGTTTTGGAGTGGGAGGAACCCCAAGGCCCTTGGTCCCGCATACACATTGATTTTGCCGCCCTTCCACGGCCAAACATTTCTAATTGTGGTGGATGCATTCTCCAAATGGCTGGAGATCATCCTAATGAAATCCACAACCGCGGGAGCTGTCATCTCAGCACTAAAACACCTTTTCGCCACGCACGGGCTACCGGACACCCTCGTGTCCGATAACGGCCCACAGTTCACCGCAGCATTATTTGAAGGGTACCTGGCTGAAGAGGGCATCCGACATGCCCTCTCAGCGCCGTTCCACCCTGCGTCGAACGGCCTTGCTGAACGTTTTGTCCGGAGTGCGAAGAAGCGCTATCACGGCGGCCCGGCGATTGGCAGGCACAAATCGACGCATTCTAACCGTCCAACACAGGACCCCTGTGGCCACCGCCGCAGCCCAGCCGAGCTATTAATGGAGCGGAAGCTACGGTGCCCGCTAGACCGGCTACACCCGAACTACGTACAGGACGGGTTCAAAACAAAACCAGATAGAATCCGAGAGTTAAACATAGGAGACTCGGTGTGGGCACATAATTACAGCGACGGCCCTAACTGGAAGAGGGGGATAGTCATAGACAAAACGGGCCCCAAATCTTATCTAGTGGAACTAGACGATGGCAGAATCTGGGCGCCACATAGATCAATTAAGAAACAGATTGAGCGATAAGGCAGAATTAGGCGAGACCAGCCCTGACTATGATTTAATTAACCCCACAGCTGACTGGAGCCGAGAACAAACAGAAAGCGTAAGCAAAGAACCAAACAGAGACTTATCTGAGTCAGGCGAGGTCCAGCGACACCCTCCGGTCCCTCTAGAGGACAGCAGGTCCGAGCCGGCGAATAATCCAGGGCCGGATGGCGGGAGGAGGAGCTCAGAGGAACGAAAAGTCCCTCCGCAAGCTCGACTCAACTCCAGAAAGTGAACTGCGCAGGTCCGGGAGAGTCAGGAGACGCCCCACGTACCTGCAGGACTACGTAGAGAAGTAATATGCAAATATTGGCAAAGTGCCTTCTGGGAGGGAAGGAGTGTAATGTATTACTGTAAGTTTTGGCGGGAGTTTTAGGCGGGAAATATCTCGGTTCTGATTGGATGCAGCCTCAGGCTGAAGTGTATATAAGGAGAGGTTTTTCTCCAGAGTTTTGCTGGGTCACACTATATTAAAGAGCTGTTGTCACTAACCTGGTCTCCTGCCTCGTCAATACCCAAACTTAACAGCATCATCTGTTGAATGTTTCATTATACAACTTGTCTTAAGAAGCAGACTTTAATGAGATGCATGATAGGTACAATTCAGCTCCAAAGACAAAAGCATCCCATACCGAAATTTTGGCAGGATCAATGGTATGACCACTCTTTTATGACAATACTATCATAGTAAAAATTCATGACAATTAAACAATGTATTTTAAAAGCAGCCTTCCCATTATTAGTACACTATGATGGATGTTGTATTAACCAGCTTATAGACTTAGAAAAAGTATGTGGTATAAACACTATTTAAAATAAAAATGGGATATATTTGATATATACTTTGGATTGAGACTTGAAGTCCAGATATTTTTGTTCATGCTGGAAAGACAGAAGGAAACATTCCCATGAATCTTACCTGGGAAGAATTGAAGCAAACACAGAGAGGATCTCTAGATGGAAATGAATGCAACCAAATATGGCTACCTGCAGTTTCAAACCTAAACCTAACCTAACAACCCATCTTTCCCCTTCTCTTGCCAAAGTTCATAAATGCCCACTACATGGTGTCTCATGAGGTCCTGTTTTGTTTTGTGCACCCACCACAAGAAATAATCAACATAGCAGACAGCAAGCTAGAGTGGGGGGAAAAACTGTGGGAACAATTGCATAATCTCATACAATGTACTAAATGCAAACTAAAATAAATGTAGAAATGACTGATTCTTACTAGATTTCAGAGAAATCTCATGCCAGACTGCTGGTGAAATGTCTCCCAACATTTCACATACTTTCAGAGATATGAGTGATTTTTTTTTTTTGAGGTATGAAAACATGTTATTGTTGACCTTTGTCAGACATTTTGCATAGAAAAAAATGCAGGGTAAATTTTATCTCTACCAAAACAAGATATGCTGGGCTTAGACCAAGTTTGTCTCTAGATTGGGTAATACTTTCCAGCAGAGAGCAGTTTCCAACTTGGAGTTATCCTGGATTCATTGTTATTGCCTTGTAATAACTATTGCAGAAACTATAGTGGTAGTCAGTATGTTTATGACAACAATTCAAATGGCTGATGGTTATTTATAAAGACCAGTATGGTGCATATCCTGAAGAACTGTGAGACTTTCTTTTCACACATAGATTCTGTTCACCAAGCCAGACATAACACAAAATGCCTTTGAATTGACCTATTTAAGGTGCAATGGAAGATGTCAAAGAAGCAGCGATTTTTTGTTGGAACTTGCCTTCGGTTCCCAAAGCAAGAATAGTTCTACCTTGGTTATTTCAGAAACTGATGCTGGTAGTGAAGAGGAAAGTTATTCAAACTTTATCCTAAGTAAATTTGTTTTATATATAAAGTACTGGTTTTATTAGTATTTTGCATTAATGTTTAAATTATAGTGTTGCTCAAGAGTACCCCTCTAGGAATCATTGATTAAAATAAACAAACACTTTCCAGCATTCTTGAACAAAAATAAGAAAAACACATGTCTAAAATGACTGATGCTACATTTTTTTTTAAAAAAAAGAAGCAATTCCATGAAAAAAAGGATTTAATTGAAGATTGTTATTTAATACATTTCAGTTTTTAAATAGAATAATCTTGAAATTCTCTCTTTAAAGAAAGGTTAATAAGATTATTTAGGGGCTGCGGACTGAAAGTTATTCCTTTAATTTTTGCAACATTTCTGCTTTACTTCTTGTTTTGGAACAAACCCAACTTCAGAAACCCAACTAGCTTATATCTAAACTTTTTTGAAATCGGTAACTATGTTGATGTGCATTGTGTATTTTTTCACCATTGATACTTTTACCTGGAATTTAATTAATACTATTAATTAAAATAGGGAAAGTGACAAAGCAATTATCATAAAGTACATTGAGGTTTGTATTATCACTAAGCTACATTCCCACATTTATGAGAATTTTTGTAGTCAGTATGTCAATTCTCCATTTTTGCTCCTAAGGTCTTGGAATATTGTGAGGGTCTTGCCAAGTACTTGATATCCCTTATTTTACATATGCAAAGATTGTACATACTTTTATGACCACAGTATTGTCTTGAAATACAGTTGTCTGCACTTCTAAACAAAGGTTCATGAGGCTGGGTATAATAGTTGCCAGTTTCATGTAAATTATTTGTTACAGAGGTGGCAAGTGATGAAAACTCATCCTTTTCCCTTGTCAAAATAGCTTTAATTTTTTATTTATTTTTTAGAAAAGAAAGGGAAGAAATACATTTTGCCAAGTGTGTCCCTGCTTTTAAGAACTGAGACTGGGAACTTTTTATTATTTTAACATGCAATAGTTTGCTATTTTATCTTTCAGAATATAGTATTTTTTCTTCTCCTTTTGTGATGACCTGGTGCGTGACACAAAGGTAACACAGCCAGAGAACAAATATGAGTCCCTTTATTATCACCAACTATGCCCCCAATGTCCCTTTCAACTCTCCGGCCTGGAGAGAGCTCTTCCACCAGCCTGATCTAGTCTTTGGCTAGCAATACTTCAGTCCCAAACATTGTAAGCAGAAAACATCTAACGAAAAATCCAAAGGCATGACAAGGTAATTAATCCGGCAGGGCAAGCAAAATAAGGAATTCCACAAGTAAAGTAGCACGGCAGTAAATCAAACCCATTGGGAGGATACCAGGATTCAAATAAACACCAGATAAACTCAGTGTTTGTTCCCAACAACTGCCCCTCCCATTTGCCTCTACTTTTAAACTCCATCAACAGCTGTGCCTTGTAAAGAAGATCGGGTCCCTTTCCTCCCTCATAAGCCACGCAACCCACGTTGCTCTCTTCTCCGTTCCTCCCTGCTCTGCCTAGGATGAGGAGTGGGTGGGCCTTGGTCTTCATCTGAACCCCCTTTCCCTTGTTCTACCTCTCCCCTGCTCTGCCCTGCCTGACTTTGCACTTCCCCAGTTTCTTCCACAGCCAATGGATCCACTCTCTCACTCTCTGTCAGCTGTTCCTCTTCCCCTTCAGATTCAGACTCCAACAGGGGCATGACACTTTTCTTTTCCTTCTGTCTCTCTTTCTCTTTCTCTTTTTTTTTTGTTCTTTATATTCTACTCTTTTCTACGCTTTGCATAATGTCGCTTTATCTCAAAACAGAATAGTGGGATGGGTATTTATCTATATGTGTATGTATTTTCCTTTACCGGAAACTTAAAGTTTTGTGTTGCAAGCAATACAGGTCCATCTGCAATTAAGAGTTCCAGCATTTATTACTGGGGGAACATTCCAGGTTTTCACCAGCACCAGGATTTTACTATTAAAAAAGAGAGGGAGGAGGAAAGCGAAAGAGAGAGGGAGAAAAAAATAACATGCTGTCAAGATTTATTAATCTTAGGAAAAAAGGGAACTATTCTTTGTTCAGCAGGATTTTGCAAAAAAAAAAGTGCAGTTTATCTGATCTGAAATCTATGTCATTTTAATAGACTTCACTGCAAATGAGTACACAATGGATACATATTGGGGAGGGGGAGAAATCTTCCTCTAGGATGTTATCTTTCCTTTTTTGGGGGGTAAATACATTATCCAAGATCACATCACCCTAAATGAGACTATAGTGCTACAAACAAATGGATATTTCATTTCAGCATTCAATAAGTGTTCTGGAAAAACTCAGGTATAGGTCAAATTTAAAAAACTATTGTGCAATATGAAACTTATTGTTGTGAAAATTCATCATTTGTAAAATATGTACCTGTTTGCTGCTTCAATCAGTCTAAAAGTACATCAATTCCTTTGCATGAAAATTGGAGATAAAATTGAACTGGCTGGGAGGGGCACTGAAACTAGAGGAATACACATTGGAAAAAGTAATGCTCATTCAATTTAAAAATGTTTAATGCGTCTGAACAAGTGAATGACAGATTCCATTTCTCCATCACAATCCCCACAGCTGGCCAGGAAGGAGTTAAAGGGCAATGAAGTGTGAATGATTTTGCATTAATCTCACACTTGTAGCCCTGGTAATTATAGAAATAATCCAATCTAAATAGATTTCATATCAAACTGTATAGGTGATGCAGATGTCATTAATTCTGATGATATCTGAGCTGCATCAGACACAGCATCCCTTTGAAACCACCCACTTGAATATTACCTTTGCATTAACACACAAGCATTTGAATGAAATTTGAAATTCCATCTGTCATGACTACTCATCAGTTCTAGGGTCCTGCTGGAAACTAGGAAGGAAGAAGAGGATAATGTGTAATTGGTCTGAATATGTGTCCTTTTATTTCATTGGGTTTTTTTAATGAATAAGTGGTTTCTAAAGAACATTTTTAATGAATACTTTACTTGTTGTTATTGATAGCGTGTGTCAACCTGGGATTATTATTCTGGAGATCATCCCATCCTGACTTCCTCCCCCCACCCTCCAGTTTTTGAAATCTACCTTAAATCACTAGCACATATAAATGAGGGATCAAGACCAAATAGAAAGATCAAGGGGAAAAAATCCATTTAGCAACTCAGTTAAGAAATAGTCACAGAACAACTATCGTCAGCATATTCTTCAGTACCCTGGACAGATCCCAGAAAAGGAGTTTTAACAAGGAAATTAGTTCTATTTGGGGTGGGGAGAATGTTCCAGAAACCACTGGATTATAGCTTTAATCATTCTTAATATACTTAACATGAAGTATTCTAAAAATTTAATATATTATTAGCTTGTCACATACTACTCTTTCTTATAATATTAGAATATTTGACATTACTGTATTCAGTACTACTTTGACATTTTGTATAAAAGTTTTCCATGATAAAGATGTTTAAAATTAGTCAAGAGTTTATGGGCTCTTGTAGATTATTTTTGTGTATTCATTCTTAGCAATACTTTACAACTGTTTTAATATATACATATTTTATTTCCTTGTTTTGATGCTCAGATTTCTAAAACTATTCCTTTTCATCTTGTCCATACGCTGTTCAATAGAAATCACTCTGAAGTGACTTACACGCCATCAAAAAATCATAACATTAAATACATAATATAATACAATACAATAACACTATGTCATCATATAATGATGCTATCGGTCATTTCTTCATAAGTAATAAACATCACATAATTTCCAACGCCTTCCAAAGAACCTATTGTTAATCATATTCCAAGACACTAGCCCCACCTTTTTGTCTGACAATATCATTCCAGAAGAGGGACTCATTCATTGTTATCAAGTGGCAGCACTTCCTAGGGACCAGGGTTAACAGCAAGCGTTCCTTCCCAGATTTTGCTAGATAGGATTCTACTCAGACTAGGCAGTCTCAAAGTCATGTAAAGGTAAAAAAAAGCATCATGAATTGCACCTTACAGTAACCAACAAAGCTCCTGAAGTAAACATGTCATAAGGGCAAATCAAGTGGTTAGCATGCAATACTGCAGGCTACTTCTGTTGCCTAGAGGCTACCTGCAATTTGGCAGTTCAAACCTCACCAGCCTCAAGGTTGACTCAGCCTTTCATCCTTCCAAGGTGGGTAAAATAAGGCCCCAAATTATTGGGGCAATATGCTGACACTGTAAACCGCTTAGAGAGTAAAGCACTGTAAAGCAGTATATACCAGTAAATCTAAGTGCTATTGCTATACTACTTGTGCCACTGCATTCTGGACAAAGTATAGCTCCTGAACCATCTTCAAAAGCAGCCCATGTAGACTGAATTGCAACAGGCAATATAGCTTCCCAATTCATGAACAGCCATTGATGGTATGCAACCTGGAGTGTTGCTAAGACCGTTCTAGCCATTGCCTCTTCCAGCAGGGTTTATTTATAGTTTGTGTGAAATATTCAGAAGCCTTTCTCTATAGTTCTTTACTTTGCAATCAGACAGTTATACTGTATGTTTAAATATTTTCTCATAGAAGAAATAACAACCCCTGCATCTTCAATTACATGTTAATTTTATATAAATATATATGAAGAAATTGTGTGCATATGAGTAACATGCAACCATCTCTATGCTTGCTTAGTTCTCCCACGTGTAGCCAGTAGGAGACCATAGATGCAGCCATGTTTTGTTTTATGCACAGCCTGTGACAGGTAGAGGTAGTGGTAGAGCCTTTTACTGAACAAAGAATATGTCATTAGTCTGGCAGCAGCAGTTGTGTTCCCACATTGCTAATTAATGATGGAGGAGGAGAAGGAGGCTCCTAGGAACTCAATTTTTTTTTCCTAATTTTACCAGAATGTAAAATTAATATAGGTATAAAAAATACATTGGATTGTCAGATGTGATATAAAACATCTATCGTAAACAGAAATAAAATATAAATTGAAGTTATGTTAAATATATTATCACCCTATAATAATAAGGCAAGTTCTTCAATTTAACCGAATTGCTGGTGCAAATTTTTCCTGTACTGGAGCATATTTTTTCCATACTGGAGTATAATTTGTGCTGTTTTAACTATAAGTCACTTTCTCTATCTTGCAGTGATATGTAAATATCATCTTTTCTACTCCATCATATAGATATTTATATAACACTACAAGTTTCCCCTTAGGCATTGCATTTCATAACCATTCAAATTAAATTCTCTCGATTTTAATTTGGATGGCATTGGGTTTGTTTGTTTGTCTTTGAATCTCTATGTTCTTAAGAAAAGGTCTGTTCCTATCTCTTTGCTTTTACTTTTTAGTGCTTCCAGAGACACAAGTATAAAAACTGTCTATTATGATCTCCATGTGCACCTGCTATGCTAGGCTAAAAATAGTATTATATGCTGTCTTGCCCAACAGGCAGACTTTTTTTTCTATTTACATTGCTAAGATTTGTTAAAGTCTTTTGTGAAGGCAAAATAAGACTGTCAAGTCATTGCCTTTTAAACTTCAATTATAGCCAGTCACTTCTCTTTTGGGTTTGCTTTATTCTGATTACTGAATCACAAACTCACTATAGCCTTTCCTGGTTTTGCACATGTTCTTTTTAACGCTGATTAAAAAGAATTACTAATTGTGCTCTTTGTTGATTTACTTTGACAGGAGCCAACTTGACTCACGGCTGGCTGCACTAAATTTTATGAATGGGTAGCATAGTCATATCTGTTCCTTGGGTATATACTTACAATGTTTTTGTGGTCTGTCCCAAGTCACACTGAAAGAATCTTGTCTTCCTTTCATAGAAGATTATTTTTGGTAGAAGACATTTAAGCCATGAAGCCCAATCCCTGCTCAGGCAGGAAACCAAATTAAAGCATTCCAAACAAATGGTCATCCAACTCTTGACTGAATTCATTCAATGAATTCATAACACATAACCTGTAATTTATATCATATATTTACACTATTCTTACTGTTCATTTTAAAAAGAAGCATCCCAGAAATGTATGCAATGTTCTACATGGGGAGCCAGACTAAAGCACAAAAAGCTAGAATATGTAATATGAAATTGCATTCACTTTTCGCTGTAGCTACATCACCCTGCCAGCTCTTCTTCATTCACTAAGTGAATCCCTTACTTTGGGGTGTAAGGTTTTCCTGTTTACAGAAAGGGAAATATATAGATAATTGTCAAATGGTTTCTGTTGTGACTTTTCCTGAAATCACAGCTTAATATACTGGGAAATCTTATTAGAAATCTTTGTTCCTGTCCCAAGATGATCATTCTTCTATAGCAGGGGTGTCAGACTTGTGGCCTGTGGGCTATTTTGATGAAGGGGGGGTGGGAAGTCACAATACATCACGTGACGCTAATGTGACAATTTGAGTTTGACTCCCTTTTCTATAGGTAAATGAACCAATCATGTTAAAAAGTCATTAAGGCAGGGGTAAAATGCTCCTGGTTTGGACCGGCTCGCGCGATCTGGTAGCGATGGTGGCTGCTGGTTCAGAGGACCGGTAGCAAAAATCCCTGGCCCCGCCCCCCCTGCCTCTGCTGAGCCGCACCATCAGCAGAGGGGTTCTTTTTTACTTTTAAAAGAAGGTTTTGCTTCAGCCGAAACATGCCTTTAAAAGTAAAAAAAAGCCTTTGAGGATGCCGCCCCTCAGCTGAGATCGGCAGAGCCTTTAAACTTAAAAAAAATTCTTTTTAAGGCTACTCTGGGGATCTCACCTGAGTTCCTCATCAGCAGAACCTTAAAAAATATGTTTTGTGTAGAAAACATGTAGAAAACCTCCTTTTAAGAGATTCTAAGGCACTTACCTGATTACTGATCGACCTCATGGCTTTTTTCCCAGCCGGAAAACCCCAGTTTCACTTTCAGCACCAGACAGAACTAATCTAAATTTAGCTAATCTATTTCATCACTAATGCTGTCTGGCTTTGCTGACTGAGGAACTCTGGGAATTGAAGTCCAAGTTAATAATAAAATAAAATATTTGTGCAGCTTTCTGAGATTTGGTGTGTTTCTGTAGTGTTTCACTCTAACTACACAAACACACAAAATCTCAGAAAGCTGTATATGGTATTTTGTGTGTGTGTGTGTGTGTGTCAGTTGTGTTGTGTGTGTGTAAAGTGTGAAAGTTGGTTTTTGAGCTTTTTGTGGCTGTGTGAAGTGTGAAGTGCAGCTGCTTTTACATTGTGTGTGAGTCAGTTGTGTTGTGTTGTGTGTGTGTAAAGTGTGAAAGTTGGTTTTTGGTACCTCTTATTGTTTTTTATACTTTGTTTATTATTTTTATTATTTATTGTTATTGGCCATGCCCACCCAGCCATCTGACCACCAAGCCACACCCTCCAATTAAGCCACACCCACAGAACCGGTAGGGAAAATTTTTAGATTTCATCCCTGCATTAGGGCTTTCATTTAAGTCAGCATTTCTCAATCTCAGCAAGTTTGATCTGTGTGAACTTCAACTCCCAGAATTCCCCTGCCAGGTTAAAAAAAAATGCTGATTTAAGTAATATTCCAAAGTTCGATTTAAGTCAAACTTGAGTTTGGCAAGGCTGAATCAATCCTATTCCTCCATTTCTGTCTCTTTCTTTTATTAAAGCAGCAGGATAAATAACAGCACTGGAGTTCCTCTTAAATTCCATCAGCATGACGCTGTAGTTTCTCAAAATGTCAAGCCTTCATATTCCAATAAACCAGAATGGTGCCGTCAGCCAATAATTCTATCTGCTGCTGTTCTGAGGTTTGCATGAGATTCATATTTGGCTGTTGCTTTATCGAGCAGTGATATTAGATCTGGAGGAAGGTGACAAGATATTTTTAATGTTTATCCTGAATCATGACAACTCAGGAAGAGGAAAGCATTTCGAAGCAGCTGCATTTCATAGGCCATGTAAATAGTGTATGGAATAGAAATCAACTGTATCGTCAGGTTGTTTGATAGTTCTAAAAATCTAAGCAGCTTTGACATTCTTCTTCTCATAAGATCACAGAGACATGGCAGTCTGTTCATGATGACTCCAAATATTACCAGGTGGTTATTTAGAGATGGCAATTAACTCCTTTAGCTCTGGAACAGGGGTCTCCAACCTTGGTCCCTTTAAGACTTGTGGACTTCAACTCCCAGAGTCCCTCAGCCAGCAAAGCTGGCTGAGGAACTCTGGGAGTTGAAGTCCACAAGTCTTAAAGGAACCAAGATTGGAGACCCCTGTTCTGGAAGATATTTTCATAATTAAGGTCAGAAAAATACCACAAATAGTGTGCAATACAAAATGAGCTGTGCCTGAATCTTTGCAGACAAATAAACTTAATATATTCACCTGAATAGAATTTTGACTTGTGAATATCCTAGCACTGGTGATGTTACCTAGTTTGGGTAATGAAATGTCTGCAAGAAAACAACCAAGCTCAGAGAGCACCAAGGACTCCTCATTTCAACCCTGAGTTACAAATATTCTCCTTTATTGGTAGTTATGAATATACTACAGTCTACAGTATATGTCCATGGGGTTTTCACTGGAGAAGAGCCTAATGCTGGGAAAGATTGAGGGCAAAAGAAGAATGGGACAACAGAGAATGAGGTGGCTGGATGGAGTCACTGAAGCAGTAGGCATGAGTTTAAATGGACTCCAGAGGATGGTAGAGGACAGGAAGGCCTGGAGGAATGTTGTCCATGGGGTTGCGATGGGTCGGACACGACTTCACAACTAACAACAACAGTATATGAGGTCCCACAGTGCTTAAATTTCTGAACTATAGAGTAAAAAATATTAATTAATATTAAATATTAATTATTCATTTGCAATGCTAAATTCTTTCAGGTGAGGAATTACTTTTAAACTGAAAAGTATGTTATGAACTGAGCTGTTGCTTGCACCATAATCCCGTAGCATCTCCATGTTTGCAAATTCAATTTTGGGGGTTGCCACGTGATGGAAGTGATCTCCAGCTAGTCCACCATGTATTATACAATCTAGTTTTTTTCAACTAACCACATCCATGTGGTTAAGCATAAATAAAATAGGATGTGAATTTGTGTCCAAATAAATCAAGATAAATTTATAAGGAACTCTGAGCTACTTAGTTCCTGCCCCCTCCTGTTAAATAAATCATATAATACACAGGTGTCAAACTCGCAGCATCATGTTGCCATCATGTGACGTTTTGCAATGCTTTTCCCATTTGCAGAGCTAGGCTGGGTGTGGCCTGCATGTGACGCATCTGACCCGTGGACCACCAGTTTGACATCCTGATATAATAGTATAGATATTGTAAGAAGGTGCAGTGGAGTATTTGGTTTGCATTATTATGTAAATAATGTTAATTACATACTTGCATTATTTGCATGATAACCTCACAATGTATGCAAGGTCTTTTTGATGTTGTCTTGGCTTCTACTGGATTCCAAGATAAAGCAAAAAATTAACCTCTGCACAACACTTGTAAAACTGTTACCAATTAGAAAATGGTGGGATACCAAAACAGATTGCTTTTGTGAAAGGCAGTTTCCTATATTTCTAAGAAAGAAACAGGCAATATTGTCAAAAGCTTCAAAAGACAATGTCACAAGTGAAAGAGATAAGAAACTATCTTCATTTGTATATTCTTCCAGAAATATTATACTACAGATGATTCTCATTTAACGATCATTAGTTCACAGCCATTCAAACTGGGGTAGCACTAAATGAGTGGTCATTATGACTAGTCCTCAAAATTCCTCAGTTCCTCCACATTCTTGCTGACAAGTAGTATGGATTTCCAACTGTTGCAGGGTTCCATCATCACATGATCACAATATACAACCTTCCCTGATGGCTTTCCACAAGCAAAGTCAATGGGGAAGCCATAAGAAATCAGAAGTTGTGATCATATGAGGTGCTCTTTGCTGATGGTATCTGGAGACTGCTGGATGTGGTCAAGCAATGTGGTCATTTGATACTGTATTTTATGATTATACCACATAGCGACAGAAATTCCAGTCCCAATTACTGTAATTAAGCGAGAACTATCAATATAAAGTACACAAATCCCTATACTTACATTGGGGCAGAGATGAGTATTTTTGTATAATTTGCAGTAGATTTTTCCCCACTTCCAAATTCAACCAGTACCAGTTTCAGTACTTAGTGAACTTAATGAACATATTCCTCACTATATCATATACTCCGGCTAATTTTTTGCTGCAGAACCTAATTTTTGGTTCTCAGCCAAAGCAATATCTGCATACAGAACTACATGTACATTCACTTCTTCAATCAACACATTTCTATAAGCATTCCTTATACATTTATCCATAAATATTTTTATGGATAAATAAATATTCATTCTTGCATTATTCCCTGCTCAATGTTGAATCATTCACCAACTATTCCATTTATTCTCATACATTATCTAGCTCCTATATATATAGTAACAATATAATATACAGTATAATGATTCCTTTTCACCCTTTTCACTGGCAGGCATTTTCTTCAATATAAAATCTTCTACAAAAGGCCTAGGAGTTTGAAGTTCTGCACAAGTATCTTATCTTTTCTAGCACTGCACTCTTTTGGACAGAGGATTTTGTTGCAATCTGGTGGATCCACTCTCCCAGCTTAGGAATCACAGCCTTGTTTGCTCCTACCATCTCTGAGACCACTTTGTCCTTTGCTTTCCACATCCTCTCTAGTTCTTCTTTCAGGTCCTGGTTCTTCTCCAGCTTCTCATGTTTCTTGCCTTGTGGTTATCCTTGTCTTGTGTCAACATAGATGAGACAAGAGATGTATGAATATATGGATATATGATGTTTAAGTCAGCAACCAAATTTCAATTCCACATTTGCGCAAAACATTCCACAACTCATATATTTTCAGTTTATCATATACTTTTTCTAAATCAATAAATGTGCAATATATCATGTTCATATACTTCTCAATAACTAACTGAATATCAACTCTTTGAACTATACATCCCCTATTAAAAATCATGTCATATTGAGCATCTCAGATTCTATTTATTATCACTTGTGCCCTTTCAGTTAGAATTTTGCCAAACACCTTTTAAAGGCACACAAAACAAACTTATCCCTGTAACTTTTGCAATTATTAACCTCTTCCTTATGTAAAGAAACTGTAAGAGCTTTTTCGGTCATCAGGAAGAGGTCTTATGATCCCTTAAAGATTAGCCTAGCCTAGCCTAACCTAACCTAACCTAACCTAACCTAACCTAACCTAACCCATAGCCTACCTAGCCTAGCCTAGCCTAACCTAACCTAACCTAACCTAACCTAACCTAACCTAACCTAACATTACATAACATAACATATCTGTGCTGTGAGATTTTCTCTTTCATATAATGTATTGTAGTGGTCAGGCAGACACAACTTTGTGACAATTGCCATAAGAAACAGGCAGGGAAGCGAAGAACCTTGCTAGTGGACATCATTTTGTGCAAAAAGGGACAAATATGGCATCTACCATGAGAATTGGTGAATGGCCAGCAGCATTCAATACACACAGTGTTAGTGATGTAACTTTGTCAGCTAATTTTTAACAAGGTTTAATTATTATTAATTAAGCCTTGAAAATTTATATGTGATTTTTTAATTTTTAATTCTCAAATTTTAACTTCAGCATTTTAATTTTTATATTTTATTGTATTCTGTCCAAAGTCCTTCTTTGAGGAAAATGGGTGGTTCAGAAATGTGAAAAATTAATTAATTAATTAATTAATTGACTGCACTGGGTATGAAGCTCTACATAGGCTTTTATACATTAGATTATTTTTCTTCTCCTTCTTAACTGAAGATGACAAGTACAGTGTAGTCATGAAAACCACACTTTGCATATTTAAAGTCCCAGGACTTCGTAAAAGGTATCTATCACATGCTGTTGGTTATTTAAAAACAGAATTAGCCTAGATGGCATCATCAGTGCAAAAGAATTTCATTGGTATTATTCTTGGACTACTTTATCTCGTTACCCATACTGATAAGTAAAAGAATGGATTTTCTATCTACCTTAGATAACTACACTCAGCTGCTCAGTAATTTCATTTTTAATGAGAAAAGGACAAACCCTTTAATTGAATGCAAGATTTTAATTAAAATGTATTAATCCAGATATATGAAAGTGTTTTTTTGTAAATATAAGGAATGTTTTAGTTACAACAATGAAAATTTTCATGGGGGGGAATGTATACACTGAATGATTACATTTGGATTTGTTAGCATTTACCATCATAATGTTAAATTCTAGTTTATGTACTGTGTACTTCTTCTGGCCAATGTAGAACAAAATTAACCTTTCTCTGAGATTATACAGACTGGGAAAGCAAGTCAAGGATAATATTAAAACAAATATGTTGCCCGTGGCTATATAGATTCATTTTCTAGTCATTCTGCTTTGAGGGCAAAGCTAAACTATGGAAATTGTAATTCATAAGCCTTAGGAAGGAAAAGTGTATCTTCATTTCTTTTATGTAGAATAACTTCTGCAACCCATTTTCTTATGCTGTGCTGAATTTGATATCTCAGTATGGTGCTGGAATAAAAGCAAATATTTTCTGCCCTCACTGGATCAATCAAAAAAAATTGTAGCAATTAACCTGGGGAAATCTAAGGATTAAAAGAAAGTCAAAAATAATGATAGGGATAGAATAAAATGCATATTATTGTATTGAGGAAAATAGTCAACAGCAGAGACATGATAGCATAGAGAGTGAGCTAAGGAGAGAGAAAAATAATACTATTTTGTGAACTCTTTTCCCCTCCATTTTTTTAATCCAGTAAGGAAAAAAAAACCATTTAAATGCCTAATTTAATTTGAATGAACTAAGTCACATTTCTAATGCTACAGTTGAAAAATTATAACTTCTGAATATTTGGCTCTAGCAATATTCATTGACATGGCCAAAATCTTTCCATTACCTTAAGCTTCCAAGACTGTACATTTGATTGGTCATTCATTCAATTTTATTTACAGCTAAAAAGGCCCCAGAACAAGTTATAAATATAATGCAAATTTAGCATTAGATAATACCCTAACTCATTGATCTGTTACTAAAAGCCTTGTCTTTATAGCCATAAAAAAATCTGGCTATTACCACTGTAATTTTAGGATTTTCATCTGCAACTATTTCTTTTATGTAGTGAGAAGTATCTCTTCCTGATTTCAGTTTTAAAATAGACCAAATAACTTCCTGCTGAAGAGTCTTGTAACTTATTTGATGATAACACATTTAATCTGGCTTTGAAAAGACTATTCTGAATTTACTTAAATATAAGCTATTCAAATATTTTGGGAATTGAAAAATATATCTGTAGTTAATTCCAAAATTTATAGATGAATATGATACTTTATCCATTAATTCCTGTATTGAGTTATTCCATAGTCTGATACAATGAATTGCTAATGACATATCCCTGGAAAATAAATAATCAGGATCAATGCCAATCTGGCTAAACATTTGAGTCACTTGTTTAAACCATGAATCTATAAAGGATTCATCTGGGTTTTCCTGAAGTAATTCTTGTTTTTAAAAACGTATCTTTATAACCAAAACTTAATAATGCTTAATCAAAACTTTGTTATCAAAGGGCATTACCCAATTTTATAACAGAATTTGGAATACAGCTTGGGACATTTAAAAGGGATCTTAAAATGTTCACCTCTAGTTATGCAATGCTTTTGTTAGAAAATGTGATGGAAGTTGGATTTCCATTTAAATCTGAGATGCAATTGTTCCATTACAAACTTTTCCTGTATGAACAAATCTTCCTCCTTTTGAGTAAAAATATTGATGCAAGGTCAGTGTAGTAGATTTTGTTTTCAAAAGTATTATCTTATAAGAATGTTGTTAAGTTAGTCGTGGTTAAATAAAATGCTTATTGCCTAACTAAAATTCTTTGAGCACTCCAGAAAACTACGGGAATGAAAATTACAATTGCCACAGAAAGCAAGTTGTTCTGAAGGTGAGAAGCATGCCCCCCAAGAGTCCTTCCATATTCTTTTCCTGCCTGTCTGGAAGATGCAGCATGCAGAATCTACCTCAGAAAGACAACCTGTAAGATATCTACCATATACAAGTATGAGTAGCACTTGAAAACGTATTACTGCCACATTGGTATAATAGAACAATCATGGCCCTTACTCAAAGAATAAGAGTCCCTCCTTGAGGAAGATTGGAGGCCTAGAAACATGAAGAATGAATGAATGAATGAATGAATGAATGAATGAATGAATGAATGAACAAATGAACCCTGCTCATAATCAATCAGAATAGAGGTGGAAGGACCTTCAAGGTCTTCTAGTCCAACCCCCTGCTCAAGCAGGAGACCCTATACCATTTTTGACAAGTAACTGTCCAGCTTCTTCTTAAAAACCTCGTGATGAAGCACCCACAACTTCTGACAGCAAGCTAGTCCTTTGGTTAATTGTCCTCACGGTTAGGAAGTTTCTCCTTAATTCCAGGTTGCTTATCTCCTTGATTAGTTTCCATCCATTGTTTCTCGTCCTGCCCTATGGTGCTTTGGAAAATAAACTGACTCCCTCCTCTTTGTGGCAGCCTCTCAAATACTGCTATCATGTCTGTCCGTCCATCCCAGTCCTTCTTTTCTTTAGACCAGCCAAACCCGAACCCTGCAACCGTTCTTCATATGTTTTTGTGTCCAGGCCTTTAATCATCTTAGTTGCTCTTCTTTGCACTTTTTCCAAAGTCTCAGCTTCCTTTTTTTTAATGTGGTGACCAAAGCTGGATGCAGTATTCCTGGTGTGGCCTTACTAAAACTTTATAAAGTGGTACTAATATGTCATGTGATTTTGATTCTATGTCTCTGTTTATATAACCAAGAATTGTATTAGCTTTTTTGACAGTGTTTTACTTGAGGTTATTGAAGATATTTCTGTAAGATTCAGACAATTCCTAGAGGTGTCAGGAGCAGTAGATGTGACTTAAGGGAATTCTATTTTAGATTTCCAGAACCAAGAATTAAGACCTAAAGCATTTGAAGCATTTGAAATAGCAATAGCAGTAACACTTAGATTTATACAGTATACTGCTTCATAGTGCTTTATAGCCCTTTCTAAACATGTTTAGAGTCAGCATATTGCCCTCAACAATCTGGGTCTTCATTTTATTGACCCTGGAAGGATGGAAGGTTGGGTCAATCTTGAGCCAGGGAGACTCAAATAATTTAAAGACAGTCTGTCTTAATTAATTCATTATAAAAGAGGTTTAGTCATTCCTTTTACATTCTGCATATACCAAGACTCCTATTAATGATACCTTATAGAAATCAGTGTAGTTTGGTCTTCCTTAATCTCGCCCAGTTAGGTGTAGAAATTTGATAATAACTTTCATAAAATCTTATTTAGTTTCTTGTTGTTTATTTTGGATTCTTTACATTCTTATGATTAAATTTTTATTTTATTCAGAGTTGAAGACAGAGCCCAGCTTTTAAACAACTTGTTGTTTTGAAGGTCTCTAAAGCTTAGAAGTAGTTTGATGAGCAAGTTCAAAAAGTGATTAGAAAGCGAGATTTGCAAATTTAGTGTCCTTTAAAAGTCTCTATTGTAGTTGTGAGCAAGATAGCTAATCCCACATTCGCCTCACCATATACTCACCTGGGAAAAACTGCTGTCTTATGGTCTCCTTGTGAAACCACATCTGCAGCACATGTGGGCAATTTCCCGTCCTCTTCTTTTCCAGAGAGGATCCAAGGAACCAGTCCATTCATGGTTCATTGATGGTTTGCCACAGTTGTTGGCTTTGCTTTCAGAAACTTGTCTTCAATTTGCCACACCTTCTCTGGAAGCCATCTTAATTCTTACATTCTCAAAAATTGAAGCATATTTACAAGCACCATTAAATCTAAAAAGCACCATTAAATTTCTAAATTACATGAATAACTCAAGCAACTTTGGATATAGTCCAGCCAAGAAAATAATATTTACACATTTTGATTGCAATTCAAATACTATTATCCTTTAAATGCACGTGACAGAGTTTAAAGAATGCTACCTAATATTATATAGAAATTTTTTCCTTCAATCTTGTTAAAATTCAAGCATTTAAAAAAGGCAAAAATAAAAGGTTTATGACTTCTGCAGTAAGTTTTATTCCAGTGATAAACATTTGGGATCAACTCCATTCTAATGACAACAGCTGTTGCTTAAATATACTGTAGTTCTTTTGTTCTTCCACATCCATCCTTCATTTCTGTATGGCATTCATTCACTTTATGTTTTCAGTGGCAGAGGGCTGCCAAAGATGCCACCTATTTCAATTAAAATAAACTTAGACTCAAAGGACCTAAGAAAATAGGGACAATGTGTTGCTACTATTGGGCAGTTTACAATCAAGTTCTGAAAATCCAAACTCTGGCTGCTCTTTGGATTACCAAAAAGAAAAAAGAAAAATTCACCAGCCACAGACAACTTGATATAGGCTCTGCTCTTAGACATGCCAAATCCATACATAATAACATAAGATTACATGCAGGAATTTTTTTCAACCTTACTTGGATAGGTTGGATACTGGTTTAGAACTCTTTTACATGTGCAGTTATGGTACTTCTTCCATTTTTATGAATTAAAGAAGAAACCTGGAGGGAAACTATCATGTTGACTTCAACAAATAAAGAAAAGAAATGAAAAATTCAGTGTTATCCATTACAATAATAACAAGCTTTCCAGCCAACAGCTCATATATTTCTTTTCCTAGATTTTTTTTTTCACTATCTGCTTTCATTAAAATTGTTTCTAGAGTGTTGCCTGCTCAAGGGTTGTCTAGTAAATTCCTTTGGTGATTAGCACCTGTATACAGTTCATTTTACAAGGCTAGTTACAAAAAAAAAATCTCATCAAGAGTTATAATGGGTTGTAGAAGACAAATTAATAGTACACTGTGTTGGTAACATTCTTTTGAATAAAGCAGTTGAAATTGTCCCAAGATGCATGGCTCCAGAGTGATGCAAATAGACTGATTTTATTAACATGTATGGTGGGGTTACCACATGGATAATTTAATTAATTGCCAATTAATTAAAGCATTCTAAAACACCTGATAGAGCAGACTTTTATGATTTAAGGGCTGTAACATTCTAAAAATTAGAATTGCAAAGCAAAGAAAACAACTATTGCACAGGTTTAGTGCCTGCTATATTTATTGTTTCACATTTAAATGGTTGTTGCTCTAACACACATACACAGTTGGAAGTAACAGCAACAACTGCATCATTAATTCTTTGGTTTTAATCAGTTTTACCAGAGAGTAAATATAGAATTGAACTATATGTGATAATGACAGTACTTCTGGAAACAGCATTTTTGTATCTAGTTCTCCTTGATTTCCCCCAGCAATAAAAAGTATTAAGTTGGGGAAAATCTCTTCTTGTTATAGGGCAGTGATGGCTAACCTTTTTGCCATCAAGAGGCAAGATAAGGGGGAGGGGGAGGGGAAGGTTCGCACACGCATGCCCACACCCATAATTCTATGTTCCCTGCCCCGCGTATGCGTGCGCAACCTCCCTTCCCACCCACCCCCGCTCCTGGCACACAATGGCCTGGTAGGCCCATTTTTTCTTTTTCACCAGAGAGAAAGAAAATTGCTCCAGATCTCTCTATGCATCTAAGGAGGGAGCCTTCCCGGGCGCTCTGGAGACCCAAAACAGCCCATTTCCCAACTTCCGATTGGGCAGGAAGTGACATTTTTTGCTGTCCCTGTTATGTCCTCAGCGTTACGGCTGGGGGTCCAGCCTAGCTAATCAGCAAGTCGATGCTGATTGGCCAAGACGCATGGAGACTAAAACAGCGGGAAACCTGAGCCGTTGCGATTGGGGGGGCCAACTGACAGCTCGGATATATAAGAGCTGTCAGATGGCTCCCCCGCAGTTCTGTCAGCTGTTTTCCAATTGAAGTTGCTGTTTTTTGCTGCCGTTCTAATTAGCGCGTTTGCGCCTTAAATAAAGTTGTTGTTGCCTCCAGTCTGGCCTCAGCTGGTCCATTACCCAGTATTCAGCACTGGCGACGAAGGTGGGATACTGAGGGCCAGTGGCACAACAATTACCCGGGGGAGCAAATTAGCTGAGTGGTGCTGTCAGCCACCTCAATCGTTCAGAATGGCCACCCAGCCTGTTTTCGCTCAGTACGAGCCGGCCGCTGAGACGTGGGATACATTTCTTGAACGATTCGAATGTTATCTACAAGCTGGAGATCTTGCTGACCTGCCCAGTTCGAGGAAAAGAGAATATTTCCTCAGCGTGTGTGGCCGCGATGTTTTTAATACAGCGAAAGCCTTGGTAAGCCCCCAACTCTTGAGGGACATGCCCTGGGACTTCCTGATGTCTAAGCTGAAGGACCATTATGCCCCAGCGCCATCGCGTTTAGCCCGGAGGCATGCTTTTCGCCAGCGGGTCCAGAAGGAGGGAGAATCCATGGGCGAATACGTGGCATCTCTGAGGGCAGCTGCAGGACCATGCGAATTCCGTGACTTGGATGACGTTTTACTGGAGCAACTTATATGTGGGGTGAGGGACGTGAGGCTTAAGAGGCGTTTATTGGCCCGGAAAGAAATATCCCTGGCAGCTGCCCTAGATGAAGCCCAAGCCTCAGAGATGTCTGACTGCTCGGCAGCGGAGATCCAAAGCCTCCACACCACAATCACGCCCCAGCCGACAAAAAACTTCACTGTTCACCATGAGGACTCAGATCCAACCGATTCCTCAGATGAGGGCGACAGCGTTCAGCGCCTCAAGTCTGCCCCATTTAAGAAGGGAACCCCTGGAACCAAAAAATTCCTTCCCAATTGTGCCGGCTGTGGCGGAAGCCACCACCGAGCCGAATGCCGTTTTAAGACGGCTACATGTCGCCGTTGTGGAAAAAAAGGCCATTTGGCCAAGGTTTGCCGGTCCACCCTACCATTCAGTGAGGCAGAACAGGCGCCTGCCAAAACCGTGAGGAAAAAAAAATTCCTCACGCACCATGAGGACTGCTACACTGTCAACCATGCCACCTCTGCCTTATCCAAAGGCAACAAGATTTACCTCCAAGTGACTCTTGAAGGAATGCCATGCAAAATGGAGGTTGATACTGGCTCATCTAAATCCTTAATTTCTTGGGCCACCCTGAAACGCCTGCTGCCTAACATATCGAGGCGTCGCCTCCAGCATTGCCCAGTTCGCCTGAAGGACTACCAGGGGAAGGCTATTCCGGTGTTAGGCTGTGGCCAGTTCTCCATCAGCCACGGCAGATTCACCGGACGCCTTCCCCTCATAGTTGTCAAGGGAAGCCTTCCCACCTTACTGGGACTGGACTGGTTCGAGGCATTTGGCCTCAACGTTTTAGGCGTCAACTCGATTGACACCGACCCTTTTGAAGGCATCACCGAGGAGTTCGCTGATGTTTTCGATGGTCGCCTTGGTAAATATAGGGGAAATCCTATCACTTTTAATTTGGACCCACAAATTGCTCCTATAAGGTTGAAGCCTAGGCGGGTGCCCCTTACATTACGACACCGTGTTGACCTAGAGATTGACAAGCTCCTCGCCCAGGGAGTGTTAGAACCAGTGGACCATTCCCCCTGGGAAACCCCTATTGTGGTTCCCCTTAAACAGGACGGATCCATCAGGATCTGTGCTGATTACAAGGGGACCATAAATAGGGCGCTGCAAGCTTACCCATACCCGATCCCTGTAGTGCAACAGCTGTTGCACTCTCTGGGACAGGGTTCGATTTTCGCAAAGCTTGACCTGGCGCAAGCTTACCAGCAGCTGCCGGTCGATGAGGCAACTGCCTTGGCCCAGACTATCGTAACGCACCGGGGGGCGTTTAAATGTAAACGCCTCCAGTTCGGAGTCAGTGTTGCCCCCGGTTTGTTCCAGACCCTAATGGAGCGGTTGCTCCATGGACTAGGAGTGGTCGTCCCCTATTTTGACGACATCCTCATATCTGCTACCAATCGCGTCGACTTGCTCGCAAAACTGCGAGCTGTCTTAAGCCGTTTCCGCACCGCTGGGCTTAAATTAAAAAAGGAAAAGTGCAGGTTGGGTGTCCCCAAGGTAGAATTCCTGGGATTTCTTATTGATTCCCAAGTCATCCACCCCACCCCCTCCAAGATAGAGGCAATCAGGAAAGCCCCCACGCCAACTAATAAGGTTGAACTGCAGGCTTTCCTGGGTCTCCTTAACTTTTATGCGGTTTTCTTGCCGCACAAGGCCTCGTTAGCAGAGCCCCTACATAGGCTTCTAGATGCCAGGGCTCCCTGGCATTGGGGTAAGGAAGCCGCAGCAGCTTTCCGCGCAGTGAAAGATGCCCTCACCTCCTCCGCGGTTCTGGTCCAGCACGACTCTAGTCAGTCCGTTTCCCTTGCCTGTGACGCCTCCCTGTACGGGATTGGCGCTGTTTTAAGCCACATCCTTCCCAATGGCTCCGAGGCTCCAATTGCCTATTATTCCAGGACGCTTTCAGCGCCTGAGAGGAATTATAGTCAATTGGACAAGGAGGCATTGGCGGCCGTGGCAGGAATCAAGAGATTCCATGATTACTTATACGGGCGGTTTTTCCACCTGATCACCGACCACAAGCCCCTTCTGGGGTTGCTGGCCGGTGATCGGCAGACACCCCCAATTCTATCGCCCCGTATGTCCCGATGGACGGAATTTTTGGCAGCATATAACTATCAGCTGGCATACCAGCCGGGCAAGGCACTGGGGCATGCAGATGCCCTCAGCCGTTGTCCTCTGCCCTCGGCCGCTGTTGACCCTGCCCCTGCCGTATCTGTCTTACTTATAGACGAATGGCAGGGCCCCGTCTCCGCCACAGACATAGCCAAGCACACCGTTTCGACCCAAACCTCGCCCAAGTCCTTGACTGGGTTCGCAGGGGATGGCCGCAAGCGGCGGTGCCTGAAGGGTTCCTACCCTTTCACCGTAGACAGCATGAACTGTCAGTGTTGAAAGGGTGCCTCTTGTGGGGAAATAGAGTAGTGGCACCATCAAAACTAAGGGCACTGATTTAAAAAAGCCTTCACGATGCCCACCCCGGCATCGTTCGCATGAAGGCACTCGCCCGCAGCTATGTGTGGTGGCCCAAGTTGGACCACGACATAGAGCTGTGGATGTCCAGGTGCCGACTCTGCCAACAATCTAGGGCAGCGCCCCCAGCAGCACCGGTCAGGGACTGGGAAGGCCCCCGGTCGCCTTGGTCCCGGGTCCATTTGGACTTCGCCGGGCCTTTTCAGGGACAGTCATTCCTCGTGGTGGTGGATGCCTACTCCCGTTGGGTGGAGCTGGCTCGCATGCCCTCCACCACGGCAGAGGCCACCATAAGAGTTTTAGAGCAGCTGTTCGCTACACATGGGTTGCCCGATGTGGTAGTCTCAGACAATGGGCCCCAATTTGCATCAGCACCCTTTCAAACCTTCCTGGCCAAACATGGCATTCGCCATGCGCCTACAGCTCCTTTCCACCCGGCAGCTAACGGCCGGGCAGAACAGGCGGTGAGGTCAGCAAAGGAAGCATTAGGTCGTTTGGGACCCACAAATTGGCACACCAAAATTTATCAATACCTTCTGGCACAGCATGCTACCCCCTGTTCAATTACCAAACTCAGTCCGGCAGAGCTGCTTATGGGACGCCGGCTCCGCACGACCTTGGATCGTCTCCACCCCACTTACTGCCAGGAACAAACTCCAAACTATCAAAGTTCCCCGAGGGTTTTCGCCTGTGGGGACCCGGTGTTCGCCCACAACTATGGGTCGGACCCAAAATGGGTGCCCGGCTGCATCACGGGACTAACAGGGCCCTGTTCTTACAGGGTCCGTTTGGACGACGGACGAGAGTGGCGGCGACATGTGGACTAACTTCGGCGGCGAACACTAAACCCCTTTGTTGACCAACAACCACAACGTTCCTACCCACAGCTCCCTGCTGTTGAACAACAATCCTTCCAGCAGCTGACAGAGGCGCAAGCCCCTGCAGCGGAACACACTCCTATAGAGGGACACCAACCCTCAACCACCGGAACGTTCTCAACCGGACCCTCACCTGGCGAACCGGGACCCGCGTCTTCAGCTGTCCAGCCCCCTTTGGTGACGTCTGAGGCCTTCAGGGACAACACGGAACCGCCTACCGCTCCTCCTCCGTTGGCCGCTGCCCCTATATTGAGAAGATCTGGGCGGAGACGCCGAGCGCCTGCGCATTTGGATGACTACGTGTGCGCAAGCTGGGAGGTGAGGGGTGTTATGTCCTCAGCATTACGGCTGGGGCTCCAGCCTAGCTAATCAGCAAGTTGATGCTGATTGGCCAAGACGCATGGAGACTAAAACAGCGGGAAACCTGAGCCGTTGCGATTGGGGGAGCCAACTGACAGCTCGGATATATAAGAGCTGTCAGATGGCTCCCCCGCAGTTCTCTCAGCTGTTTTCCAATTGAAGTTGCTGTTTTTTGCTGCCGTTCTAATTAGCGCGTTTGCGCCTTAAATAAAGTTGTTGTTGCCTCCAGTCTGGCCTCAGCTGTGTCCATTACCCAGTATTCAGCAGTCCCCATCCTCCAGAACTTCTCTAGGAATCTCTGGAGACTCAGGACAGCAAAAAAGTCACTTCCTGTCCAACTGGAAGTTGAGAAACAGGCCGTTTGGGGCCTCCAGAGGGCCTGGGGAAGGCTATTTTTGCCCTCCTTAGATACATAGAGAGATCTGGAGCCTGGTGAGAAAGAAAAATAGGCCTTCCCACCTCCCCAGGCCCTCTGGAGGCAGGAAACAGCCTGTTTTCCTTCTGGTGGGCCCAGAAGGCCCGAAAATTAGCTAGCTGTCAAGCACATGAGCACGGGAGCTGAGCTGGCATGCCCACTGATATGGCTATGCATCCCACCTGTGGCACGTGTGCCATAGGTTCACCATCACAGTTATAGGGCATCATCATGCCATTGGTTTCCTCATCACTATCAGCATTGGTCAAGAAGTGTGAGCGAGGGAAACTCAGAGAACTACAAAATCACACCACAGAACATGATGAACTTTATTACATTTCACAAGAATCAAGAATGACCCATGCCTCTAATGTCATGTTGCATTGTCGGTGAATTTTAGTCAATTAATGAAATTATATTTCATATATTCTTGAGTTTATAATATAAACTTGTAGAAAACAGATGATGGGAGAATAATAAAACCAGATCAGAATAGGCTACAAACATATTCTAATTATAGGAATTGTTTATCAGTTCTCTTCATCATAGTCAGCATCATCATATCTATTCTACCCTAATCTTAATTTCTTTTTAAAGGCATATCTGCACTATATCATCCATTCTTTCCCAGAAAATACTATTACAAAATAAAATATTTATTTAGCAATTTCTGGATTGTTAGAGGCTACCAAATCATCTTGATGGCTGATAAGGAACTGAGCTCAAATCCCTGACAGACCATCACAGCAAAAGTACCTGAAATCTTGCTGAGTTTATTCTGAATATACTTCTTTGTTTCTTTCTTTGCATGGGCACTGGGAACAATTTATCCCAAATGGAAGTAAATCAACCCCCATTTTGCAGGCTGAAGTTCTGATTAAATAAAAGTTGTTTATTTATTTCTCCACTTCTATAAAGCCAAAAGTCAAAGATTCCTGTGGCTTGCAACAATGAAATTATAAATAACACAAATAGCAACCCAAGTACTATAAAAGATAAAGACAGATCCTTTGGATCCAAAGCACCCCTTAGCCTGGCATGTTGTATTATTTTCTTTTCCAATATCAGAGTTCTAAGAAAAGGACTGCAATTTTTTTGGGAGAGACAGAGATGATCTGAAAAGAACTCCTCCTTCAACATTGCAGTTCCCTTTCTCTGATTTCAGATTTAAAAATTCAAAAAAAACCCTGATCCTTGGGATGCCACTATTATCTGATATAACCACTGAATGAATGTTCATGGCTGAATGTTTCCTCACCTAAATACCAAATCCTAAACATTTTGGTTGATATATCAAGAGGGTTCAAGATTCATGTATTAGCCAAGAATTACATATAGAACAACCATTATAATATGACAGGGCTGTATTATAAATTCATTTGTTATTGGTTGGTGGCTGGTGGTGGAGAAAGGAGAACATAATTGAATTCAGTCAAATCTTCTTTCTAGTTTTATTTCTTATCTACTGTATATCTGGAAAATAGAGAGTTTTAGATACAAGAACAAAAACTTCCCAAACTGTTGCTTTATTTTTCTCTCCTTTTGATATCTACTAGCTTTGGTCATATTTAACTTGATATATTCCTCTGATGTTTTTTGTCGTTCAATTGCTTAGTGAGATTTTGGACTATTTTGAAACCAAGAACAGCTTCTTTGATGTTTACTGAATTCTCCAAAGGAGAATGAAAGAGGTTCATCCTGAAGCAAGTGAGCTGTTTTTAATGGACAAGACTGGGTTAAATGGAAGATAATAGTTGGAAACTAGGGAACAAAATTACTGAAACAGAAGGCAACCCATTCCATATGCTCTGAAAGGTCTTGACAGGAATTATAATACCATAGTCATAGGTGTTTCTTTGACAGATGTTCAGCTTCTCTTAAGAGAATAACTGCAGAAGATATTTTGGGCTTTGCAAGGCTCATGGCATCAATAGGAAGTGAACATTCTAAAATCAATTGAGTTCAAGGTCAACAAGGCTTGGTCCCTCTTTGCAATATTCATGAGAAAGCTGTGAATATAATATGCAGGCCCAACTTTCTGCCAAAGACTTTATGCACAAATCATAACGTTAGTAAATACTCTGCCCAAAGGACTTAAGCACAAAAATGCTTTCCAACTGTTAGAAAAGTATCATTATTTATATTTCATGAAGGCAAAAGAATGACTTTTTTTTCATTTTGAATCAGAAGATAAGATTTTCAACAAGACCAGTCACAAGGCAATTTTATTTATTTGACAGGCTGATTAGTTTCTGTTCTAGCTTGCTAGTCAAATGAATACTTTAGGCCAGGAGTGTCAAACTCATGTCATCACAGCAGCGTGATGACATCGAACATCCCGGGATGTATCGGGATGTTCCTCCCCCCCTTCACTAAACTGGTTTTGGGCATGGCACATGACACATCCGGCCTGTGGGCCAGGAGTTTGACAGCCCTGTTTTAGCCAGATAACAAAAAATTAAAACAGAGAATGCAAAAGATTTCAGAAATAAAATTATTGCAATTAAAATTTTAACAAATATCAGTTTATTTCTTATAAGGTGCCATTCTTCATTTCATGACCATATTATATGCACATCTGCCAATTTTTTTCTGTCCATTTGAATCAAGCCAGCTTATTATGGATTTTTCCACCATGATAACATGGTGCATTTTTTACCACAAAGGTAAGCAACTTGTGATGTCAAGGTTAAATAGTGTCTCTGCATTCCATTTTTTATGGCCCCAAGGAAAATCTGGCAATTAAAATGTAATTTTCAGAATCCAATTAATGATATATTAAAAAAAAAACTGGAGGAGCTTGTAGAGGTCATCTCAGAGGAACTTTCTGTGATCCTTGAGGATTGAAAAATGGCAGATGTTTTTTTCCATTTTCACAAAATAGGAAAAAAGAGGATCTGGGTAACTCTAGACTGCATAGCTTGACACTTATATTAAGAAAAATTGAAGAGATTTGTAACCAGACACTTTATTGATTGGGTTGATGCTATCTTGGGTAACTGCTATTGACTGACAGATGGCAATTGTTGGAAATGGGATGGACCTCATTAGTTGTCTTAATGATAATTTTGCATTAATTTACCATGAATGTTTTATTTTCCTATATATGTTCGGAATATTTTAGCCTGGAGAAGACTACAGATAGACATACTAACTACCTTCAATAATTGAAAAGCTGTCATGTAGAAAATGGGGCAGAAGCGTTCAGCTTTATTTCGGAAGACGTGACAAGAAACAATGGATTTTAATACGAGGGGAGTGGGTTTCAGTTGGATGTTAGGAAAAAACTAACAGTAAAAGCTGCTCACGAATGAAACAGATTGATGGATGGTGGACCATTCTTCACTTAGTTATTTAAAAAGATGTCTTGATGGCAAATTGCCATCAAGGCAAGGACAGTATATTACTGGATTCCTGCACTGGGTAAGGATTGATCTCCAATGTCACTTCCAATCCTTACATGCTATCATTCCACAAAGTAACAGCATCATTTAGTGTATGCTTCATATAGTGCAGGAACAAAACAATCCAACCTGCATTGTTCCAACATAAAAGTAATCTATATACTACTAAATCTCTTGTATCTGTTTGATTGTTTGTAACTTTCAGTTGGGTGAGATTGGAAGGTACAGGGCAACAATTATTCAGCTAAGATAATTCATATGGACCCATCACTGCGGTGGGAATGAGAAAGTAGTTGCCGCTTCAGAACAACTGCACTGGTGCTGTTCAATGCTGCCACGGTCAGATGCAGTCATGTGATCCTCATTTCCAACATTCAATGACAGCTTCCCACAAGGCAAAAGGGAAGCTGGCAGGAACTATAAAGTTGATTGTGATTGCTGATGCTATCTGCCACCTTCCCACTAGCAAAGTCTTTCCTTGTAGGAAAATGGCAGGAAGCATCAGCAATGAAGAAGCTGGCAGGGAAAGTTGAAAGTTGCTCAGATAGTTCACCTCCACTCTTACAAACTACCCAATCCATCTGCACTCATGTTGTGCCAGCCACTCATGCATGACCTGATTCCCTCCTCCACATGGTAGCAGTCATTTATCTGCTGGCAGGGCAGGGCAGGGAGGAATTTCCAATAATTCCAACAAGGAAACTTAGTGAAATTGAAATCAGCTCCCACTGATTTTTTGCCTGCTTCTCTGTTTAGGTAAGGGCTATCTCTAAAACAATGACCCTGTAAATCACAGGTTGTCTACTTTCTCTTAATTCAATCATTTCAATTAAATGAATAAGTACAGTCAGTTCTTAAGTACCCATTAGACAGTAAATTGCTGATTTAGACAAGCTCTCTTTACATTCTATGATTAATTATTTTTAAAATGGTGCTATGGTATTCCATCATTTTGAGTAAGTTAGTGTAAGTTTACACAATTAAAAAAACAAAACAAAAGGGGCCCCACAAATACTGGAATTGGAAGGAAACAGTTCTGTAAATCTGTCTGCTTATAGGTCCCTTCAATTTTTGAATCATTCCTCCACCCATTGAAAATACACACACAAGGGGAGGAGGGATACTTTTAAAGTGCAACTACTGCTCCTAATGCTGTAGTTACACATTCCGTTTCAAAATAGCTCTTTCTTCAATTGTTTTTTCATTAAAGCTAAATTAACATATGGAGATTTTGTTCTTTCTTCAGTGCTGCATAAATGGCCAGCACAATTTTCATTCAACTGAAAAACAGCTATGCTGGAGCTTTAAATCATTTCTAACACAGCTCCTAGCCTTTCCATTGGAGCTTATATAATAGAGTGCTACATCAAATTCTAAGGAAAGGACAATATTTTTCTCAGAGTTGAGCTCTTATATGTGTCATTTAGAAATGCAGTGAAGTTTATTTTTTCCATAATACTACCCATGCTCTGTACAGAACCATTATCTGAACCCTCAGCTTAACAAATTCTTAAAATAAAATCAATAATTCCTTGGAAGTATCCATTTTCTTCTTCAAATTGGTTTTCTACACAGCAAACATTCTCTGAAAGGTAGCTACTTAGCTACTTAGTCTAGATAGAAATTGATTAAAACCACACAAGTAATAAGATTGTGATTAGTTGAAATATCCCCCTTTCTATTTGTTCTGCTCCTTACAAAGTATTAACGGGATTTTTAAATAAGGGGGAAAAAATAAGCAGTAGTGCTGAAGCACTGCAAGGCATGGCAGAATTTAAAAGAAATATCACCTACTGTGGAAGAGATACATAATAAAGGGAACAGGGAAAACTGGACCAGGTCTTCTCCCACATGTTCTCATACAAAATAGGATGGCTGTTTTCTGAGCCTAATGATCCAGGAGAAAGTTCCAAAATAAAATCTTGATCTTTCCAAGAGACTGCAAGTCCATCCAGAAGAGGCAGAATTCTCAATCCTGTGACCACTTCTCTGTTGACTAGTATTTTATCTAGACTGGTTCTCATTTTTTAGTTCATATCTAGTCCATCTAGTCCATTTCTAGTCCAGACAAAGACTCCACAGTCTTTGTCTGGACCTAGTGGTCTCACTTTAACTCAGAAATCACATTAATTCTCCCTCTGTGACTGCGTTGGCCAATTTTCTTTAAGAAAGATTGATTGATGAGGGATGCTTTAGTGAAATCTCATGCATGATTATCTTAACCTTTGGGGTTTGCTTTGCTAAAATAAATGCAGAGCAACACCGTGAAATTGAGTAGTAATAGACTTTTGTTTTGGACTACTAAAAAGAAGTATAAGTAACTTGTATTTGCTACCAAGATACATCCTGGAAAGGAATTGACAAATTCACAAATAAGACCTGCAGCAAAATGGAATTGTTTCTATTCAGAATGCTAATTAGCTAGCCATGCTTCTTTTCTGGAAGTTCTATTCCAGGACTTTCTGTACTTCTGGAATATTCCCAGAGGTGAAATCTACTTACTTTCCTTACTGGTTCGAAGGTGCACATGCTGCATGTCACATGCACACGCAGACCTTTTGCACATATGCAAAACACATTACTTCCTGGTTAAAACCAGGAAGTAATGATGTCCCGGGCGGGTGGGCGGAGCTTTGTGTGGTAATTCACTTATTTATATTTGATTTTTAATTTCTGATTGACTTCACACAGGCCAGACAGGATCAAACAAAGGGCCAGATGGGGCCCAAAGGGTATAAAATACCCAAATCTGCTCTATAAAAATATCAGTAATTTCAAGATTCTGCCATTCTTTAAATTGTTCTTCCCAGTCTCTTGCAAAATATTTTGAATTAAAGCAATTAAATACATCAGCTTGTAATGGGAAGATTTTTCCAGAGATACTTGGAAGAGGAAGAAAAATCAGATTCCAAAGGCCATTAGCTTTGTCTTTTGAACTAAGAGTATATATGCTTGTCAAGCTCAACCACTGGAGAGTTTGAAGAAGAATGAAAGCAATTTAATGGCACCCATTGCATTGGCTTGTAAAATCTTTGTTGTTGTTGTTTTCACAGATGCAAATTACATGCTGTATCCAATTAAATTTTACAGCTATCTAACAATTTAATTCATCTTTAATGTCCTTTGCAAAAATCACAGGTCTTATGAATATTTTATTTCTCAGGCAGCAGAGATGGTTTGGAATAATTAAGGAGAATGCCCATCTTCTTCATTTCCTTCTAGGGCAAGCAAGCAGTCCCTGCTGCTCTGTGAGCCCAGCTAAAGAGACCACAGGATCAGACAGCTGCTTTCCATTTGCCTTCTTGTATACTTTGTTGAAATTGCTTTTGCGAACAGTAAAAGACTTTTATTAGATGCTGATATGTTTGAAGAGGGAGAGGCACAAATGAGAAGGTTATGACTGCTCTTTTTCGAGACTCTGGATCTGTATAGACCAAAGCAGCACCTGATTTCCCCCCCACCCAATATATTTTGAATTGCTGAATGAATCACTGCCCATGTGTGCTTAGCTGACAATTTCTGTTCTGTTCTGACAGAAGGAACTTTTTTAAAAACCCAATTTCATATTATGACAGTGAGAGCAGCATCAGCAGTGATTAGAATAGAAGCCCAACAGATCAAAGTTCAAGTGAGAAAGAAATGTTTCTAGTTATTATGGGATGGATCACACATAAACTTATGTAAAGTCCCTAACCCACCACAAGAATGGCTGAAAAAAATAAGACTATCGGTTCATTTTTGGTGCCAATATTAATAAGTGCCTTGGATGCAGTCCCAAAACATCTGGAACACCACTTAAACACCATTGGCATTCACAAAACCACCATCAGCCAAATGCAAAAGGCAGCTTTATTTGGAACAGCTTACATACAAAATGATACATTTAACAGCATCAAGCAACAATATCATCTATCCAGGTACTTGGGAAAGACTTGATAGGTGGACAAAAATGCTAAATCCATTCCAAACATATGGCTGATACTGCGACCACAATAATATACATGCATAAATATAAGAATTCTCATACAAGTATCCAGATAAAGGCAAATAGATCCAAATAGAAGAGGTAAAACTAATTATATTGAGCTTTTAAAAATTAATTCATGTTATACTAAAATAATTTATTCCATCTGTTCTTCTGACAGGAATATGGAAAGCCTAAATTCATTAGAATCTAAACCCATCAGACACATATTTTGAGTATAAAATATTATTATTATTCCATTCTCTACCACTTCCATTAAAAGCCAGAATAATCCTTCCCATGGTAGGAATCTATGCATTAATAAAAAACACATCATTTTGCATAATATTTGTATGTATAGTCATGTATACGTTTGAATGCAAATTTAATCATAACTGCGATAATTTGAATAGCAGAAACAGTGATGAGTAAGAAAAAGGAAGTCACCTCAGAGCTAATTCTCAAGGCCTCCACTCCCCCTCCCTGTGGCTAAATTCACATTATGCAAGTGCAGAAAGATAAGGCACCAGTCAATTTTGCAAAAACAAGGGGGAGAATGGGATGGAGCAGCTATACCAAAATATTTTTATGAAGGAAGGACTCTAATAATGTGTTGGAAATTTTCACTACAACCTAGGCAAATGACCTGGCCGATGTTGTTCAGGTTTTAACTGATGGTAAATAATGCTGTTCCCTCTTATGGTTTTGATTGCTTGCTTATTTATTTATTTATGAAATTTAGAAACCACCCATCTCCATCATAAAGGGACAGTGGTAATCAGTGGTAGATGACCTCTCATTTGTAGAAGGCTACATTCCTTCAGGAAATATTAGTTAGGTAAGTTTGGTGTCTGGGGCTGAAGGCAGCAGTGGAGAAAATCAGAGACAAAATTGGATCCCATTCTTTTGAAGCGTCTCCTTTTTCTTTTCTTTTTTTCAAAAAAAGTCTGATATCTTCCAGTTTTTTTCCATCAGTCTCTTTATGATGCCCTATTTTCCTTTTGCCCAAAGAGGAAAGGGACTTGTATATCTTACCATAGGCATGAACAGATCTCTTGCTGTGGCATTAGAAGATCGAGAATAGCCAGTTTGGTTTAGTGGTTAAGGCACCAGGCTACACTTGGATCAACCTCTCTTAATAAACATCCATCTTCATTAAAATATGACAGATGGCAGGTTACTTTTTAATGTAAACGGAACAGGATTGGATTTTTATTTAATAATTATTTTAATGCTCTTCCAGTTTAGAATCATAGCGTTAGGAGTGGGTTTATCCATAAACCTTTTTTGAGTGTAGCATTTATTTCAGTGCATGAAAACAAGCAATAAAAATGATATTGATAAAGAATGCCCCAAGACGAAAGCTGAGAGCAGGCCGTCCTAGCATTTTGTTAACATGATTAAAACTGCACAGTTGGAATTAGAGGGGAGGATTCATAGTTGAAATTAATATACAAAATAGTAACCCCAGTCCAATCTTAAATTCAAGGTAAAGGACTAATTTGCCACCAAATTTGAGAAAGTGTTGCTGAATTGATGCAAGAACTTTCATGAAGGCATCTCTGCACACAGCTGAACTGAGCATTTCTTCCTCTGATTTTCCACATGATAGTTTCCTTCACCGTCTAAGACTCCGGGAACAGAATTAGGAGAAGTGAGGCATATTCTACTTCACTCCTAAGGCCAATTTCTCTTCAAATATTCTGACTGATAGCTCATCTTAATCTCCTTCCACATGTAAAGATGACTTGTGTGGCAGGGCATGAGGGGTGGACTGAAGTAACCTTTCTATCCCCAGGCATCTCAAAATCTTAAAAAAGATTCGAGTATACAGGCATACTGGTGATGAAGCAATAAATGAAGCAAAGATAAAAAGGAGGGTAATGAAATGTGACATGCACTGAATAGTATGCGGAGGATACTAACAGCATCAGTCGCTAGGAATGCAATGTCATTGGATGGATCACTCTTACAAAATAATTGGATACTGTATGTGTCTTTTTCATGAGATGTTTACAATGTACTTCATGTTTTCATTCTGAGTGTACACACGTTTATTTATGTCAAAAGAATGACATCAAATTCATTATGGAAAGAAATGTTTTGTGTCTCTTAAATTGAATGCCATACCAAAGTTGAAAGAAATACATATTCAGAACATATGGGAAGATTGAAAAGTGATCTTGGAAGAATGGCAAATTATATTAAATTAGTCAACACAGTTTTGGCCAAATATTATAATACTTGGCTGGACAAATTCTACCCAGCCATGTGATTGAAAGGGAAAGTTGCTTTCATTAATGTATAAAGAGAGAAAATATGCCATATATTGTTTGTCTCTCAAGAGGAAAAAAGTTGGCAAATGGGAGATTATTTCAGTAGTTAATGTACTTCTGAAATGAGTCATGCACATCTCACCAATGCATCCAGAAACATAATTGAAAGTTCTGGAGTCTGTTGTTATAAATTGAGAACCATATGTTGTAAAAAGACATGAACTGTTTTTTTATGGTTCTAAAAAGATTAGAACAATCCTAACATCAGCCTGCACAAATAAATCAAAATCTTTTTTTTACAATAACTCAAAAAATCAAGTAATCAGAAAACGATAGGTTTTTTTCTCCATACTTGACTTCATGATGAATGATAAATACAGCTGTCTCTCGATATTAATAACATCAATATATTCTTTCTTCCACTCTTCCCCTTTTTCTCCTTCCTTCCTTTGCAATTCAGATTCTGTTAAAGCATTGGCTATTTCAAACACAAAAAGCTCTGCCAATCCTGACTATTGGCTTTCACTCCCACTCTCATTTAATCACTGCTGTTTCTCTATGATTATGTGCAAAGCTGTATCTGATGGAAAATTAAAGCTGCAAATCCCATACCTACTGACCTCGGAGTAGGTTCATGGAATTCGGAACATAGATAGCTAGCACTGCACTTTTTCAGCACACTCTAATGCCCATCTACTCTGAAGCAAACACTCAGAGAGACTTAGATCTAGGTCTTAGATAATGGGGTATATGATAAATTTAGAATTAGTTCAAAGGGCTTTTTTTTTTTTTTACAATTTTAGAATACAACATAAATCCAATATGTTATATGTAAACTATTAAGGTATCAAGTAGAACACAATCAAGCTATCTAGCTCAGAACTGAGGCCTTTGGCTGCCAGCAGCATTGTGGGTGTTGTATATATCAGGCCTTTCAATCAAAAGATCCCATAAGGACTCAGCAAAGTGTAACAGGAAATAGGGGCATCTATTCCTTGCTTGCTTGAATATATTACAATTCATGCTGTTTACAATTATTATTAACTTTTAAAATAATCAAACAGGCAATTATCATGTAGAGATTCAAAAGTGTATTATTTTTCGGCAACCAAATTATGCTTATTTTAGTATAAGATACATTTATCCGGGACAGAGAATAAGTTCATAGTTCAAAGAATTTAGGTGCACTGTGCATTTCTCAGCTCTGCAGGGCAAAATCTATATTGCAACTTGGAGTCCCAAAAATAAAACTATAAAACTATTAGTTTCTATTTGAAAAGCAGGTAGTTTACACTAATCTAGGCCCCTGTTCCTGGCTATTAAAAGCAAGGTTTACAGATTTTAGAAAAAAGTATTTGACTTGCCATGAGTACTTTGTCAACAAAATTTATCTTAAGATCAGGGGTGAAATGTAAAATTTGTTACTACTGGTTCTGTGGGCATGGCTTGGTGGGGGGGGGGGGGTGAAATGTTACTGGGTGGGCATGGCCAACTTTTTTTTTTACTTTTAAAAGCATTTTTTCTACAACCTCTTCAGGCGAAGAGGTTGTAAAAAAAATGCTTTTAAAAGCCTCTGATGATCTGGCAACTCAGCTGGGATCGCCAGAGGAGCCTTTTAAAGCATTTTTATGAACTCTTTGGCCGAAGATGTTGTAGAAAAAATGCTTTTAAAAGGTTCTGACGATCCCAGCTGTGCTGTGCAATCACCAGGGGCTTTTTAAAATTTTAAAAGCATTTTTTTCAGCCGAAGAAAAAATGCTTTTAAAAGATAAAAAAAAGCCTCTGATGATCGTGTGGTTCAGCTGGGCATGGGGGGGGAGGCAGGGATTTTTGCTACCAGTTCTCTGAAACACACACCGCCATCGCTACTGGATCGGGTGATCCGGTCCAAACCGGGAGCATTTCACCCCTGCTAAGATATTTCTGAGGCAATGCTTTTTTTCCAAGTTCATGTAATGTAGCTGTCACTGTCACATACCAATAGCAAATATTGTAACTAGATATATAATAAAGACTGAGATGTTTCTCATTTCCTTTAAAAAAAGTTACAGTTAAACAGTTCCTAAAAAATGGAAATTTCTTAATAGTAACCGCCATCCTTATCTGTTGGGTATTAACACAGTTATACAAGAGGAGGGCCACATGAATAATTTGAAAAGTGGTGAACAAGCCTTGTGGTTAAGCAAATGAGTTGTCTTAACTTATCAAAAGAAGGCTAAGAGGTTAAGCCTTGATTATGGGATATACGATAAGTTAGCAATGAAAGTCATAATAGAATCCACACTTTGCTACTACTATAGAACACGTTTATGATTATTAAACATTGTCAAAGAGAGAGTGTATGGCCACGAGCAAGCAGAGTGATATCAAGATTACTAAGATGTATATAAAGAGGGTTTAATAAGAGATTCATGAAAATGAGAGGGGGAAAATAAATTCAAAGGCTAAATGGGTATTTAGTACTTTAACCTTCAGATTATTAAAATGAATAATAAGTTGTCCTTCTCTGAAAGCTTCAAGTGAAAAAGATGCAGCATGGAATGGCTTTGAAACAATTTTACATTAAGGTTAGTATATTTTCAGAGTGCAGTGGCTATTCAGAAAGCATTTTGCTGCCCTTCTATGATTCTAAATTCTAGCTAGAATATGATATGGAGAAATAAAAAGTTCAAATGGAAGATATCCACCTGAAAGAAAATGTGAAATCATTTCTTGTATCCTTGGTGTACTGTCTAATGGTGAGGCCCATTCCTTTGGTAGACAGAAGAGAATCTCTGTGAGAGAAGGGCCTCTGTGGCTCAGACTGGTAAGACAGCCTGTTATTAACAGCAGCTGCTTGCAATTACTGCAGGTTCAAGCCCCACCAGGCCCAAGGTTGACTCAGCCTTCCATCCTTTATAAGGTAGGTAAAATGAGGACCCAGATTGTTGGGGGCAATAAGTTGACTTTGTATATAATATACAAATGGATGAAGACTATTGCTTGACATAGTGTAAGCCGCCCTGAGTCTTCGGAGAAGGGCGGGATATAAATGCAAATTTTTTAAAAAAATCTCAATGCTCATAAAGGAGGTCTCAGTGGACTTTGGGGGAAAAAACCCTGCAAGATTAACACAATTACAAGGAAGAAAAAAAGAGAGAAGCAAGCAAGCCTAAATGGAGAGGAGAACAATCTAAGAAGAATTAAGTCTGTGGGACCAATCACTTAGGAGAAAAATATTGAATGGTATGTCAGTGGCAGACCTGTTTGGGTGACAACATTATACAATTATACTGCACCATTTTATTCAAATCATTGCTTTCGAAAGTTGATGATCTTACAAGAGGGTATCTTCTTCAATTCTCAATGAATTATGTTGAGAACAAGAAGGGGGTTCAGCACTTTTTCGGGAACAGCAAGTCCATGAGATCCTGACCAGACTTTAAAAAATTGAGTAGAATGAGAATGGCAGGGTATGGCATAGCATAGCATAGTATTGGTCTCAGTTGTTGCAGTGATGTAGAAAGTCCTGAGAGAATCCATTAAAACAGTGGTCTCCAACCTTGGCAACTTTACGACTTGTGGATTTCAACTCCCAGAATTCTTCAGCCAGCAAATTCTGGGAATTGAAGTCCACAGATTGTAAAGTTGCCAAGGTTGGAGATCCCTGCTTTAAAACATTGCTATAACTCTGTCTGCTGGGATAAGATATAAACTCACTCCCTGTTGGCAAACTGCAAATATTGCAAGTTACTTCCACGAAAAGCCTGGCTATGACACTCTATTTTGGTGAGAATGCCAATCTACACATTTAATAGTCCTGTGGTTCACCTGGGACTATTTTCAGGGCAGAATACAAAGAGAAGTAGCTGCAAGAGGCACAGTTGTAAGGGAGGGGGGAAGAGAATGGCTTATCCAAATGATGTTAGTCTTTTCTAAACCGAAATATCAATGCTATCTGTGGGCCAAAGTCCTCAAGAACTAGTTAAAGCTGTTAGCAAAGCAGTTTCTTTAGTTTTAAATTAAAATGCAAGTATAAAAATAAATAAGCATATGTTCTTTCTAATTACATTATTACGAAGGGTGCATACATAGTTTTCTAAACAACTGCCTACATTCTTACACATTTCCTTTAAGTTCATTACTATTAATAGAGCAATTTCTGTAACAGCTGTTAACTTATTGCACTCATATTCTCCAAAGATATATAATTGTCCCATCAATTATAAAGACTTTGGGGGGGAAATCCAATTCTTTTGACTGGTTTTAGATGAGATTTATTAAAGATTCATATAATATAGATTATGTATGTATGTATTTATTTATTTATTTATCAAATTTATAAGGCCATTTGATTCCATAGAGATTTGGATGGAGGAGAGGGAGGAGCTTTCAAAGTAGCTCCAAATGTGAATTGCAATAGTCCACATGTGAGGGGGCCAATGTATGGATTATTTTCTAGAGAACTTCCTAATCCAGCACAACATGAATCTTTACAGACATTTTCCTGTCTAATTAGATGGTTATTTTCATTGTACTTTGAATTGTGTGTTTTTTGAAATCCGAAAAATGCTTCTTTAAAATCTGTAGGTTAGATTTTGAAAAAGAAGTGTTTCACATGAGCTTTCAAGGAAGTTTTATGGTTGGTCATATAGTCATCCATATGTTTAGATTGGATTTGACATTTTTGTTCACCTATCCAGTCCTACACAAGGACCTAGGATAGGCAGATGTGGATCTTTGATGGTATTAAGGATATTGGTGCTGGATGTAAGGTGTTCCAAGTAAAGCTGTATTTGCAATTGCAAAACTGCAATTGCAAAACTGCAAATTTTGCAATTGACTGATGATGATTTTGTCACCATCAGTGTTCAACTGGTGCTCCAGATGTTTTGCACTCAAGACAATTTTTGCTATTTATTTATTTTTTGCCACAGTTGTTCTGCTTCTATTTGCAAGTCTCTGTATTTTGTGGTTTTTCTCCCATTCTTTCTCTTCTATTTAGTTGTCTCCAGGTACTGCCATGCCCGCTATTATTATGTTTTTCATCAAGAAATAACTCAGTATAAAGAATAGACAGCACATGTAACTGGTATTCTTTAGAAATTTGACTTCTAGCCAAGAACTTAGGAATTATCCAAGTAATGTTGTAAGATACAACAAATGCTTGCTTTTTTATTATAATTAGACATTTTTCATATTTAAAAATGTTCTATAAATCAGAGATCTCTAACCTTGGTCCTTTTAAGACTTGTGGACTTCAACTCCCAGAGTCCCTCAGCCAGCTGGCTGAGGAACTCTGGGAGTTGAAGTCCACAAGTCTAAAAAAAAGAGCCAAGTTTGCGGACCCCTGAGTTAGGTGATAAGGTGTGATTTTTTTTTCATTATGGACTGCAATTATACGCTCTCAAACTGCCATGTTTTCAGCCTTACTTTTGGGTGAACACCACTAACAGTCATGAGAGTTGAAAGCCACCATTTTAGGATGATTGCTTTATATAAACCTCTATGGTTCTAAGACTGTGAAATCTTTTTATAAATGATGTCATTATAGTTTTAAAATCATTTGCTTTAAAAATGTTTAAAAGGTAAAGTTTCCCCTGTTCAGTTGTATCTGACTCTAGGGGACAGTGCTCTTCTTAGCCAAAGGAGCCAGTGTTGTCTGAAGACATTTCTGTGGTCCTGTAGCGAGCATGACTTTATGCTGAGATGTAAGGAATGCTGTTACATTCCCACCAAAGTGGTACCTATTTATCTGCTCTCATTTGCATGCTTTTTAACTGCTAGGTGGGGAGGGGCTGGAATAAGTAATGGAAGTTCACTCCAGCACAGTCTTTGAGTCTTGAACTCAGGTGTCAGCTTTCTCCCATCTTTTTTCTTTAACCACCCTCTTTAAAATATTATCTGAGCTAAAACTTGCATGTAATAAAGTTTTGGCATGATATTGAACATGTTTGCCTTTAACCATGGTATGAAATTGTACAAGGTTTTCAAAAGCTAAAGCAAAAATAATATAATATGGGATCTCTCATCTTAAAGCAGTCTTTTCTAGAAATGTTCTAATATTTCCAAGTATTTGTCAAATAATTATATTTATACAATTAGTTAGAGTCCTTTATATCTTACCCACTGCAATGATCTCTCACCTATTTCAGGAATAATATTTGATCAGAAAAGTATAGCCAAATAATGCTGGAGTACATGAAGACCAAGGACCTGGACTGAAGCTGTGGAAAAGTAGAAATCACTGCCAAAGAAATAGGAAGGAAAGGAAGTTTTTCTACCGTTAAAATGTATAATGTTTTTATAGGTCTTTGTGGTGAAAAAATATACATAATGAGTTACCAAAGTAAGCTGTGAGAGAATCAATAATAATTGATAAAAGTAATAATCAATGGAAGAGTAGTATGCTTAATTCTTGGTCATTAGCTATTCTGAAATTCCCACTGCAGGGAATATTCTTCAGTTTCTGAAACCAATAGTTCAATTGAATTTATCAGGCTTGGGAATAAATTGCATCTTCAATTCTCCGCCTTAACCCTTTATTCTTAAAACACAATTAAGTGAAATAAGACTCTTCAAAAGCGTCATTGATAAAAGAAGACTGCTGATTTTCTAATAAAATTGACTTCTTTTAAGGAAAGCGTGATTCCCTTGAGACAAGATGGAGTACATAAACATATCCATATAGAACAGTTTTTTAAAATCTGGAACTGAACACACTAAAAACCGTAGAAATGGTGGTAGACTTTAGGAGAAACCCTTCCATACTTCCACCTCTCACAATATTTGACAACACAGTATCAACAGTAGAAACCTTCAAATTTCGAGGTTCTATCATATCGCAAGATCTCAAATGGACAGCTAACATCAAAAACATCATTAAAAAAGGACAACAAAGAATGTTCTTTCTGCGCCAACTCAGTAAGCTCAAACTGCCCAAGGAGCTGCTGATCCAATTCTACAGAGGAATTATTGAGTCTGTCATTTGCACCTCTATAACTGTCTGGTTCGGTTCTGCAACCCAACAAGAAAGACACAGACTTCAGAGGATAATTAGAACTGCAGAAAAAATAATTGCTACCAACCTGCCTTCCATTGAGGACCTGTATACTGCACGAATCAAGAAGAGGGCCGTGAAAATATTTGCAGATCACTCACATCCTGGACCTAAACTGTTTCAACTCCTACCCTCAAAACGACGCTATAGAGCACTGCACACCAGAACAACTAGACACAAGAACAGTTTTTTCCCGAAGGCCATCACTCTGCTAAACAAATAATTCCATCAACACTGTCAGACTATTTACTGAATCTGCACTACTATTAATCGTTTCATAGTTCCCATCACCAATCTCTTTCCACTTATGACTGTATGACTATAACATGTTGCTGGCAATCCTTATGATTTATATTGATATATTGACCATCAATTGTGTTGTAAATGTTGTACCTTGATGAACGTATCTTTTCTTTTATGTACACTGAGAGCATATGCACCAAGACAAATTCCTTGCGTGTCCAATCACACTTGGGCAATAAAAATTCTATTCTATTCTATTCTAATATATATATAGATTTATTTCAAACATTTATGTGGCCACCCAACCCAAACAGTATGAGTTTGGGTTATACACAGCATAAAATTAGCATACCAAAAAAAAAATGAACTACATGCCCTCCAACAATAACCCAAATAGGTAAAACAGTGAATTGAATTGAATTGATTAATTATAGAATACTTTAATATAACATAACTGCTATTTACAGTTCATGAGAAGGTTGGTTGTGTATACTTTCTATGATTAATGGCTGCTCTGGACCACTGATGTGTTTCCAAAGAATTAGACTTTATGTTTGGTTCTTGTGGAGGATAGATGAGAGCCTGATCTCCTTGTAGAGTTTTTTCTTTCTGTCATGGATAGCCCAAGAACAAGTCATGCTTGGCCTTTACCTGTATTTAGGAAATGCTACAGGAAGGAGAATTGGTGAACAGTTCCAACTGGGGTGCAGTGGAGAATAGTGATTTTCTTAGCTAGGGAAAGATATGGTTGTGAATGTTAGTGAGTTAGATGTGTGTGTTATTGATGGGCTGAAAAAGTTCTAGCAGCTCTGCTCACCTCCACTGAGCTGGGTTAAAATAGTTCAACTGAAATGGATTGAATTAGTTCTCACAATCAACTCTAATAGGCTGAATGGGTACTACGGCACATTTTATGCACACCTTAGATTATAGCTTAGCTTTGCCAATCAATAATTCAGATCTTCAGGATTGAATGTTTCTGACTACTTTTGATCTTGTTTGCATCTGATACAGGAGCTGCTAACTGCAAATCAATTCTGATTTAGGGATTCTCTCATAGATGGATACACACACACACGCACACACACACGCACACAGAGGAAAATAATAAAAGTTCACTAAAATCCTGGAAGTTTTCTTTTTGGATACTGCCAATGGAAGGGAAAATTGAATCCTAGACAGCACCTAGAAAAATTGTGAGCAAAAGTATGTTTTCATTAGTTTTATGAAAATTCTGGAAATCCACATTCAGGGAGACTCAACAATCTGAGCTGACATCAACATGCTTTCAAGTGATATGAATGTATTGTGGCATCAAACAGAGTGAGGAAGGAAGGACAGACATGTCTGCTAAAGGAAGTTAAAGGGAAGTTGGCTATCACCAAATTGTGTCAGACTAGATTAGATGAATGTGTCAATATTGGAGCACTGAGGTTCACATTTTGTGCCAGTAAGTTGCATATTAATAGTCTGATGATGAAATCTGAGAGGAAACCAATCATAGGCATGAAAATATTGCCATGAAAGTCAGGGAGGACAATGTAATTCAGCATCCTGTCACAATAAATGATAACGACCTGGGATGAACTGGGGGAGAAAAGGGAAAGCAAATGAAGCTATACAGTTTTGCCATTTCTTCTATCTATCTAGCTAGCTAGCTAGCTATCTGTCTGTCTGTCTGTCTGTCTATCTTTATTTGAATTTATTAGCCTCCCAACTCCAATGAATTCCCATATTTGATTTGATACTGCTATGAATTATGCTAAACACTAAATTGACATAAAAATATGGTAGGTTGAAATAAAAGCATATAGTATTATTGTAAATCACTACAAATTGCCTGGTGTTTTTAGCTATTCCCAGAATCATACTTAAATATGACATAATATGGAATATGATAACAGAGTTTAAAAATCCATGTTATAACATTTATTTGTCACAGAGACAGACTGAATAATGAGTCTAGACTTTCTGCAGTAGATAGCGGTGCTAGATAATTTCAGGTAATCAGAGCACAATCTAACCACAGCAAGGGAAACACCAACAGCTCCCCCAATTTTAGACCACTACCCTGACAGGAATACCACTTCAGGCATGTGATCATTATCCTGTGCCAGTCACTGGAGAACCTAGAGTTGGCCCATGGCTATCATGGTGAACATGAACTCCTGAGCCTCCTCAGGCCCCAACCTGGGTTCTGTCAATTCAGAAATAGAACAAAGGAGCTTAGGCAGGGAGGTTTGCTATGCAACAAGGAGGTTGCCACAACAGCAACAATGAGGGGCCCTTGGTGTTCTCTGAGCTTGCCTGTTTTCTTGCAGATGTTTCATTACCCAAACTAGGTAACATCTTCAGTGCTAGTTGATCAGTGGAGTTGACCACAGCAACAATTTCAACTGATCCCTAAATCCCATTTTAATGAACAAGTCCTCACATCCAGTAACCTTGGATGTGGTAGGTTTCAAAAAAATTTAACAGAATTTAACAGAAACAGTGGTAGGTTTCAAAAAAATTTACTAGCGGTTCTGTGGGTGTGGCTTGGTGGGCATGGCAGGGGAACGTTACAGGAAAATCCCCATTTCCTCCCAATCAGCTGGGACTTGGAAGGCAGAGAATAGATGGGGGCGGGGCCAGTCAGAATTTTTACTACCGGTTCTCCAGAACTGATCAGAACCTACTGAAACCCACCTCTGACCTGAAAGCCATAAGAGTTTCCTAGGTGATAATTCACCATGTCTCCAACTCTGCTCCCAGGGTCTTGGCTGATGTCACACCCAAAACCCAGCTGGACATATCCTCAACAAGGCCAGCCTCCTTATGAAACCAGCTAAATTTCAGTAATAACAAGGTAATAAAAGAAGTCAGGCCTCTCATCAATTATATCACAAATGAGGAAGCCTTATTATATATTAACCTAACATTTAGAAGCAGCAGCTGAAAGTCATAGGCTCTGAAGGTCTCCTGATTGGGTAAAAGCTGGAACCAAAAAGCTGGAATGCAAAACTAAAATATTTGTCCTTCTTTCCCCAAGAATAGTTTGCTCCCTGTCTCCCATTGTATCTCCTTGTGTCCATCACCATCACAATACCCTCACCCTAAAAAGGTTGCACTATCCCCAAATCCAATTCCAAAAGCCAGGGAGCCCCACTGTCCTCAATTCTATTATCTCAGGGAGGGTAGCGAGACACTTCAGCTTCACTAAAGTGAAGTTTTCAGTATTATCAAGGTATTCAACAACCACCACTGCTATCCCACCCAAAAACATACATGCTTATAGTCAGTGATGGGATCCTGCCAGTTTAACAACCGGTTCAGTGATAACGCACTTTGCTTGCATGCATAGGTTTACCAAAACTGCGTTACTGCTGGGGAGTAACACAGCTGAGGCGCTGCAATCCACTCTGCCACACGAATCAGCTGAGAAGATATAAGTCAGTAAAGTGCAGGGGTGGTCGGGTAGGCCCACCAAATCATCGGAGCAAACCGGTTCGCTCCCAGCTGATTGTTAGAGCTACCATTTATCCCAAACCGGTCCAAATCAATAGAATCCCACCCTTGCTTACAGTATACACTCCCACTCACAGGGACCATTCCTCTGCAATGTTCTCCAACTGGTCAAGGACTAACTTTCCATATTTTATGTAACTTTGCCTGCTGTATGCAGTTTGTAATCTTTCATTCAGCAGCCTGGTAATAGCACTACATTTTATTGCACTTCTGTTTAATGAAGGCAGCCTAATCAGTGCCTAGAGAAAAAACAATTGACAGAACAGTGGCTACTTATAGATGCAAAGACAAGAGGCAAGCGGGACACATTCTGAATTACTGGAGTGAGTTATTTGCTGTACAATACAACATTATTTGAAACAGGCAATAATGACACACTTCAGTTATTTAAATATTATGCAATATCATGAAATATCTAGCAGCCATCTGTAAATACAAAATATCTCACATTAACCTTAGTACCTCCAGAATACTACAGTGCTATTTCTGTCATTATGTGTGCTAGCAAATGGTCATGATCAATGTATAATAACCTGGTGTCTTCCTGACATATTAATTTAAAATCCTCTTTATCCTTGAAAATTGGATTAAGGTATGATTTAGGGCACATGGAAGGTGTAGTGCAAGCATCCAGAGAACACTGCATCAGGAAACATTCTATCATCTATCTACCTACCTACCTACCTACCTACCTACCTACCTACCTACCTATCTATCTGCTCATCCCACCAAAGTTAACTCATGGTGGCACACAATTGAATAAAACCCACAAATATAAAAACAATAGATATTTTAAAAAATATAAGAATCTGTATTAAGAAATAAATAGTATAAAAAACCAAATATACATATCCCTAGGCAAGGAGAGGATAAAAACGGCCACCACAACCATGGAGCCATATAAGCAAATTTCTGATTCCCTGGGAGACCCGGGCCTGATAACATAACCAGGTCTTGATGGCCTTCCAGAATGCCAAAAGGGATGGAACTGATGTAAATTCAGGGGAAAAGATAAGGTTGGCCCCACCACAAAGAAAGCAAGTCTTCTGGGATTCACCAAATGTAGATTGCTAGCTAATGGTACCTGCAGCATGCTTTCTCGGAAAGATCTAAGCAGCATGGAAATTAAGAGTGGACCCTCTTAATATTGATGTTTTGGCATTGGTGGGTTTTTGTTTAATGTAAGACCTTTGTGTCATTAATACAGCATGGCACAAAAGACAAATTATATCAGTGAGTGTCTGTGAACCTAAGAGTGATTATTCATGGTAGAGTACTGAACAACAGTCTGCAATCCCAATTATTTTGAGAATGATTGTAAAAAATTGCCTAATTAATGTAGGATGAAAGAGAGGCAGTATGAATATAGAAGATAGGAGGGTTATGCGACCAAAAAAAATCTTCCTTAATATATTGTTTAAAAAAAACTGTTTCTAGGTGCAGAGGATGAAATGCAGATGTTTTAATTTTAATTTGTTATTATATTAATTAAATAATTTAATAAACATTATGTGACCCTTTTAAAGCAGTGTTTTTCAAATTTGGTACCCTTAAGATATATGAATTTCAGCCCCAACATTCCCACGTATCTTAAAGTTGGAAATACCAAGTTTGAAAAGCACTACTTTAAAGTATGGGTAGACACTAATTCAGCAGCAAGGGCAAAATTGCAGAGAGTCATTTAATGACTCTCATACACATATTTTGATTATAAGTATTTCGCTTCTTTATATGCTATTTGTGTTAACATTGTGGAGAGTTAGATCACTGCCATTGACCCTACTGCAATTATTCTGATAATCTCTAACCCAAAATCTGAGCATGATGCTTCTAAATAGGTAATAGAGTGATCTTTTAAAAGAGAAATCCAGAAGCAAGTAAACAAATATATTCTATTCAGCAACTTGCTTGTTTTGGAGTTAAAAGTCCTTCAGGAATAAATATTGTGAAATAAGCAAAGAAAACAACCTCATTGTAATGTTATTAAGTTTTCATATTTATTTTTGCAACCATATTGATTAAAGGGTGCTTTCTTTAATGAAAGCTTACATATAAACAACAGAAGGTCATGCCCTATAAAAAAATATCCAATCTATAAATTTCCAATCTATAAATTATTACACACGCCTAATTTAATGTAAAGTATAATCAAGCCATTGCCTGAATTTAGTACAGTCAAACTTGTTATATTGGTGGATGAGTGGATTAGTTCTGGACAAATAAATTTATGTGAAGCCTAAGACTATGTTTTTTTGTCCTATTACAGAAACATTAGCAAATACAATATACAATCTATTTTGACATACTAAAGATTTTTGTGTGGATCCCAAAATTCTCTGCAAACATTTTGTGTCTGTGGGTAAATACAATATATTGAATGTGTTGAATATTTGGAGTAACTAAATATATTTTGATCAATGTCACCTTTAATTAAGCATTCATAAATCTCGGTTACCGTGTTAGTTCATATGATAATTTACATGAATAATGATTCTGATAAAAGAAGTGCCATATGAATCATATGGCAAGGCTAGGACTATGCTACATTTTGACATTAAATGCAGAAACCCTTCATGTGGCAGGCAGGCAATAATTCATATTTAAATTTCCCTTTTCTGTTCATGCTTGAAAGCAAACATCACATAGTTACCCTAATTCTGCTCTTCAAGGAGTATAATTAATCCACATCTAGTATTGGGGAATGTCTTAACCCCCAAAACTTCAATGATAAAAGTTAAGATTTACAGTAAACCTAAAAGATGCCCATATAAGTATCTCTCCTGATATTTTGGTGCAACAAAAGCTGAGAATGTAAAAATGGAGAATGGAAAAATAGAAAATGTGAAAAACATGAGTACACTTACATGCAAGCCTCCCTCGAATAAGACAAAAGAGCATTAAAAGTCAGATCTTCTCTAAATAGTTACTTTTGTCCATCATCATCATCATCTTGCTTTACTTCACATAAGGTAGCTTAGAATAGAAAGGTTAAGTATAAAATGACAAAACTGAGATCATATGGCTGTCACTTCCAGGGTTATTCCCAATGGCCCCACCTGGAATTTTAAGACAGGAATCATGCACTTTCACACAAAATGAACAAATCATACAAATGGCTGTCCTGGTGTTGAAAACAAATCTGAAGTTCAGTTTCAAGGAGGCAAACTGGTTTGGTTTAAAGAGAAATCCCTGTCCTTTACCACAATAATGACAGAGGTGGCATCTGAATTCCAAAGAAACAGCAGCACAGATTGGAACCTGGATGATCTCTTTAAAAATAATAATCCACACAGAGCAATAGTATCCATTCATCTCCAGTGTTTTAGGGTGGATTATTTAATTGAAGAAGTTAGAGGAACTTCTTCTATAACTCTGGGCAAGCTGTAGCCTTTCTAGACCTGACCCTTAGAATCATCATCAGTTGGAGACAACTGAATGGATACCATCATCATCTCTTCCAAATCCATTGTCTAAAGGTTCTCCTAGTTTCTAATGATTTTATATTGTCCTCATTGTGTTTAGAAGGATGTCCCTTGGATTCTCATGTAGTCTAATGTACTAATGCAATGTATTCTGTATACATAAAAATGTCGTACTACCATACTGGACCTTTTTTTTGTCACAACAATATACATAAGCATCAACATAAAATAATTACATATTATATAAGCATATATATGAACAAAAGTATGCAATAACTATATTAATTTGATATAATGAAAGGAAACAATAGGACAGGAACGGTAGGCACTTTTGTGCTCTTATGCACGCCCCTTATAGTCCTCTTAGGAAAGGGGTGAGGTCAATAGTAGACAGTTTTTGGTTAAAGCTTTTGGGATTTTGAGAAGAGACCACAGAGTCAGGTAGTGTGTTCCAAGTGTTAATAACTCTGTTGCAAAAGTCATATTTTCTGCAATCAAAACAGAAGCGGTTAACATTAAGTTTAAATCTATTGTTTGCTCTTGTATTATTGTGACTGAAGCTGAAGTAGTCTTCAACAGGAAGCACATTGCAATAGATGATTCTATGTGTTAAGCACAGGTCTTGTAGGAGTCGGCGGAGTTCTAAGTTTTCTAAACCCAGGATTTCAAGTCTGGTGGTATAAGGTATTTTGTTGTTTTCAGAGGAGCGGAGAACTCTTCTTGTAAAATATTTCTGGACACATTCACTTGTGTTGATGTCAGAAATGTGGTATGGGTTCCAGACAGGCGAGCTGTATTCATACAATGTTTTGTATGCTCTGGTTAGTAGTGTAGAGTTTTTGGAAAAGAAGCTAAAAGTAGAAAATTAGGTTTACAACTCTTAGAGCCTTTTTTGCTATGTAGTTGCAGTGGGCTTTGGCACTTAGATCATTTGATATGAAAACTCCAAGGTCTTTAACAGGGTGGGGTCATCTGTAACGTAATGTCCATCAGGCTTGTACTTAGTATTTTGGTTCTTTTTCCAATGTGTAAGACTGAGCATTTGCTGGTTGAGATTTGGAGTTGCCAAGTTTCAGACCAATCGGATACAAAATCAAGGTCTTTTTGAAGGATAGTACTATTGTTGGTGGTGTTAAATAGTTTGACATTGTCAGCAAAGAGAACACAATAACTTGAGATATGGTCACAGAGATAATTTATGTATAGTATGAAGAGCGTTGGTCCAAGAATGCCACTCTTGACAGGAACAGGATTTGATAGAGCATTGCCAATTTTGACAGGAAAGCAGTTATCCAATTGTGAAGAGGTCCTGAAATGCCGTAGGATTTTAGTTTTAGGAGAAGTTTATCATGTACTACTGAGTCAAAAGCTTTGCAGAAGTCTATGTAGATTGCATCTATTACTTTGCCTTTCATATCATAGGAAATGACTCAGATTTTTTTTTCTCTAAAGTTGCCCAGACTATTTCTACAGAGTGAAGCCCCAGGTTGTTTACATGTTGCTGTAACGGTAATTCAGCTGACATTGATATAAGTGCCCGAACACCAATGAGAAAAATTTGATCTATGCTCAGCCCTAACTGTTCTTCTTTGCTAATTTCAAGGTCTATTTCTCTATGGCACATTGTTCCTCAGCTCCTGATATAGAATTATGCCATTAAAGGCAAATGATTTTCATCAGGACTTGAGATACCACTATATAAGAGCCAAGGTGCCGCAGTGGTTAGAAAGCAGCACTGTAGGCTACTTCAGCTGACTGCTAGCTGCAGTTCAGCAGTTCAAATCTCACCGGCTCAGGGTTGACTCAGCCTTCCATCCTTCTGAGGTGTGTAAAATGAGGACCCAGATTATTGGGGGCAATAAGCTGACTCTGTAAACAGCTTAGAGAGGGCTGTAAATCATTCTGAAGCGGTATATAAGTCTAAGTGCTATTGCTATTGCTATATATATACAAGTGATATATATATATCATAATGAACAGATGTTTCTTTTCCTAAAGGAGAAGAGTCACTGTTGTGTAGTGGAAGCCAGTTGTTGTTCCCCTCTGCCTCTCTCCTGGTTAGAACAGGATGTAAAATTCTTGCCCAAACTGCTAGGCTTTTGTCTCTGTTTCCTTCTCTCTGGTGTCATCTTGGAGCATTCGATATATGGCATTTCAAAATGAGAAATTTCTTTAGTCTTGCACAGGGCAGTTCATGACCTGGCTGTTGTGGTCCGCCAGCAGCCTGAGGACCTGGCAGTGGAGTCAGACAGTGAGGAGGCTGGAGAAGGCAATGGGCCAGTCCTGGAGTCAGAGGAAGGCCTGAACGAAGGTTCTGCGTCAGAGGCAGAGATGGGGCCAGGGCCATCTGGGACCGATGCACAGACTCCGGAGGCTCCAGAGACAGACAGTAGAGGAACAGGAGGCGCCTGTTCCTAGTGCACACATGCGAAGAGCTGCCAGAAGGCAAGTGCAGCTGAAGCAAAAAGGATGACTCGGAAGTAAGGCCATAAGATGATTGGCCACTCCCATAAGGCTTAAAAGAACAGCAACAAGCCATTCGGTTCTTTGTGGAAAAGCAACGTTGATTCTATTGCTTCTTTTCAGCATCTCTTGAACTTTGTGGGGGTTTTGCCAAGAAAAGCTTTTGGCAGGTTGCCAAAGACAACAATGGTTGGTGATAAAGCCAAAGGACTGTTTATGAAGAATTTGTTTTGGTCTAAGCTGAGAATGAATTAATTCTCAGCTGTTCTAATAAAATAAGTTTGTTCAGGACTGAATTGTGTTTGGTAATCATTACTTGGGCCTTGGTCACAACACTGGCCTAGATTGGAGAAACTCTCAGATCAGAGATATGATAAGGAGGAGTGGAGCTAGAATGGAGGGGCTGTAGTACAGTTTCATTGTCTGCTGTTACTTCTACTAAACAGGTGAATTCATCCCTGATTACATATCTTCTCTTCTATGTAGACCTATTTGTCCTTCTTTGTTGATGATTATTGAAATATATTGAAGAAAAGCCCAAAGGATCCAGGTAGAAATTACAATCCTTCTCTGCTACTAAGCAAACAGAAGGAGTGTATTGAAAGCACAGTCGTAGAAATCTGCAGATGTTATCTCTTTTTCTCTTTCTTCAAGTGGCAAATTAAATGGTGACACTAGAGAATATTATCACATTGTCATGGCAAGTTCCAGATTCAGTTTTTGTCATAAAGGAAGGTGGATCGATCAGTTTATTCCCAGTCACTTTCATCTGCTCCTTTTTCTACATCAGGCTGTGATTCCTTTAAAAAGAAAAATCAAGAAATCAAGAAAGAAACTTTTCAAGAAGTGCAAAAACAGCAAGGTAACCGCTTTTTAAAACAGGTCAGTTTATTTAAAGATGTGGACCAAAATAAATCCTTGAGCATGTCTATCCATCTCTATGCATTTGGCATAGTATGAGCTAATACCTATAATCAGGTCTGGTGTTAGCTAAATAGAATGGTAATATGATTAGGACTGCTGCCTCAATACATATTTACAATGGCTAGCTGGTAAATTTCAAAGCAAATACAGCCTGCTTACTATTTATTTCCATCATTAGCAATAAGTGCATCCGACTGCAGTCATTCTTGAGGGCAGAGAGAATAGTGGAAATTCAGCAAGTGTGAGTGAAAAGCTACAACCTTCAAACCAAATTCCTGCAGTGGAGTGGAGAAGATGGGAGCTGTTGTGAGAATATCATTCAAATGGACACTGCTGCTTATTGCAATGTTAATACAGGTAGTTCTCGACTTATGATCACAATTGAGCCCAAACTTTCTGGTGTTAGGTGAGACATTTATTAAGTGAGTTTGCCCCATTTTATGACTTTTTTGCTGCAGTCGTTAAGTGAATCACTGCAGTTGATAAGTGAGTAACCTGGTTCTTAAGTAAATCTAGCTTCTCCTCTGACTTTGCTTGTCAGACTCTGGGACACAGCAAAGGTCATAAATAGGAACTGTTTGCCAAGCATCTGAATTTTGATCACATAATCATGGGGAGGGTGCAAAAGTCATAACTATGAAAAGTGGTCATAAGTCACATTTTTCAGGGCCGTTATTACTTTGAATGATCATGAAATGAACTGTTGTAAATTGAGGATTACCTGTATGAAGAATATACCCATATTAAATATGTAATGGCAGTTCCCCAACCTCAGAAGCATTTTACTCACATGGCTGCCATCCTTGCAGTTCTGAATATTCCCCATCAATCAACAAGGGTTCCTCTAGCTGACCAATAAGGAGCAAAACATCTTCATCCAGGCAGGACCATCCCTCTTTCCTTGTCTGCGTTTTACCATATGTACTTATGGTGAAAGGAAAAAAAAGTCAAATTTTTGCTCAGTATAGCAAGTCTGGTGAAATGATGGTAAGGCACCATGATATCTTGATGGGGAAGCCCCATGAAAAGGGCCTCTTGTGGCTCAGACTGTTAAGACAGTCTGTTATTAACACAGCTGCTTGCAATTACTGCAGGTTCTAGTCCCACCAGGCCCAAGGTTGACTCAGCCTTCCATCCTTTATAAGGTAGGTAAAATGAGGACCCAGATTGTTGGGGGCAATAAAAGTTGACTTTGTATATAAAAATACAAATAGGATGAAGACTATTGCTAACATAGTGTAAGCCGCCCTGAGTCTTCGGAGAAGGGCGGGATATAAATGCAAATTAAAAAAAAAAAGAAGCCCCATAAAAAGGTAGAACTGCCCTTCTCCCTGCCTTCTTCATGGTGTGTATAAATAGGTTTTTTGAGGCCCATCCAATCTGATGGGCAATTAAATGAGCTTGGAAGAATGAACATTATGGGATCCTTAATCATAGCAGCCTTGAGTGCTCACCAGAGCAGAAGGACTGGTTATAAATCAAATAAATAAATATTGTGTCACGGTGAAGCTTTATAAAGCATTTGCCTCACTAGCCAGTGTGTGTAAGAGATTTGAAGCTTTTCCACTTCCTTCTTCAGTCAATGTTTATGGGCTTGACCTTTTACCAGGACTGAAGATTGTAACTTCCCAATATTGTGTTTCTCTATTTTTTTTTTCATCCGTAATAACAAGGAGTATGAGGTGGACAGGGTACAATTTACCTCATTCTTTCTTTGTCCACTAGTTGGTAAAGATAAGCTTTAAATGCTAGCTGCTAGTGGAGAAAAAACATGCTCCCAAATAGATGTGTGCTTGTGCACTAGATAAAGATGAACAATTAAATTGCTACATCTTACCATTAACAGCTATGTTGGTTCTTCTGGCCTTTGTGAAAAGTCAGTTCATGATAATACTACCATAGGCAAAATTTCACATCAAATTACAGAATAATTAGTCTCTCTACTTGCCTTACTTCTTTATCATCAAAAGAAGTGCCACGGTACTCAATGCAAACTTTACCGGTATATGGAAGAACAAATTAGGCAAACATTTCCAGAATAGTAGCTACATTTGCAAAATGTATGTTTGAAACAACAGAGAAGAGTTTGGTGGAAGGATAGGCTTTCAGACTCAATAAAATAATATTATTTATTAAAATTACTTATAACCCAAATAGTTTTTCAAAAGTGACTTATAGTTAAATTTTCTAATTGAAAATAGTTATTTAAATATTAACTTACAAAAAAAAAACCATTACCTGTCATCTGTTCAGATAAAATGGCTATCTGGTGAAAATGAAAGGGTTCCTTTAAATAAGTTGTTGCAATGACCTTCACCTGACTTCTTTCTCCACATGCCATAAGCTATTTGCCAAACTATTAGTATCTCCAGAAGGGGTGTTTGCACCAGTCCCAGGCCAGCCCCACACCATCATCTCCAGTGGGCTAATTTATTTCCATCTCAGTTGTGGAACAGGAAGAGCTGCTCAATCCAGATTGCAGTCAGAAACGGTGGAGTTGTGTGGACTCCATTATATAAAAAGAGCCCATCTCTTGCCTCCATCACTTCCTAGCTCCCGAATTGTCCTCCGTCCCTGAAGAGGTAACCTTACAGTTTCATTTTCACTGCTAGAGTCACACTTAAACTGAGAAGCCATGAAGCACTTCAAGGACTTGGAAAGTTTTCTTTCACACCATTCAAGGTTATTTAAAACTTTAAAAATGCAATATATGGAATGCTGCCTACTTGGGCTTGGATTGGGAGTGGGGCACTAGGTGGGGTTTCTTTTTGGATTCCCCTCTCCTCCTGTTCTTGTACTTTTCCTGTGGTGTTCTTGACCTTTCAAAGCCAGCTGTGTTGAGGAAATACCAATGTCCCTGAGGGTTGAGGGACTGAACATGGTGGTGATTTAGTGAGGGAGTGAACATGGTGCAGTGATCTTTTAGGGACCTATCTCTGAGAAAATCTCACTGTACAGAACAAAATACTGTCTTGGTTTCTTGTCTGAGTACTTCTTTTATTTATTATTTATTTATTTATTATTCGAATTTATATACCGCCCTATCTCCCGAAGGACTCAGGGCGGTTCACAGGCAGATAAAAAACATGTATATACAAATTAAGAAAACCATTAAGAGACATATTCAAAAAGCCTAATTATTAAAATAATATAAATATTAAAACCAATTAAAACCCCTATAAAATTTAAAAAATTTAAAATTTAAAAAATTTAAAAACTAGTCCAGTCCCGCGCAGATAAATAGGTGTGTTTTAAGCTCGCGACGGAAGGTTCGGAGGTCTGGAAGTTGACGGAGTCCTGGGGGGAGTTCGTTCCAGAGGGTGGGAGCCCCCACAGAGAAGGCCCTTCCCCTGGGCGTCGCCAGACGACACTGCCTAGCTGACGGCACCCTGAGGAGTCCCTCTCTGTGAGAGCGCACGGGCCGGTGAGAGGTATTCGGTAGCAGTAGACGGTCCCGTAAGTAACCCGGCCCTATGCCATGGAGCGCTTTAAAGGTGGTTACCAGAACCTTGAAGCGCACCCGGAAGGCCACAGGTAGCCAGTGCAGTCTGCGCAGGATAGGTGTCATACGGGAGCCACGAGGGGCTCCCTCTATAACCCGCGCAGCCGCATTCTGAACTAACTGCAGTCTCCGGATGCCCTTCAAGGGGAGCCCCATGTAGAGAGCATTGCAATAATCCAGGCGAGACGTCACGAGGCGTGGATGACCGTGCACAGGGCATCCCGGTCTAGAAAGGGGCGCAACTGGCGCACCAGGCGAACCTGGTAAAAAGCTCTCCTGGAGACGGCCGTCAAATGATCTTCAAAAGACAGCCGTTCATCCAGGAGGACGCCCAAGTTGCGCACCCTATCCACCGGGGCCAGTGGCTCGCCCCCGACAGTCAGCCGTGGACTCAGCTGACTGTACCGGGATGCCGGCATCCACAGCCACTCTGTCTTGGAGGATTGAGCTTGAGCCTGTTTCTCCCCATCCAGACCCGTCGGCCTCCAAACACCGGGACAGCACTTGATAACCGTTGGGGTGGCCCGGTGTGAAAAGTACAGCTGGGTGTCATCAGCGTACAGCTGGTACCTCACACGAAGCCACTGATGATCTCACCCAGCGGCTTCATATAGATGTTGAACAGAAGGCGAGAGGATCGACCCCGCGGCACCCACAAGTGAGGCGCCTCGGGCCGACCTCTGCCCCTGTCAACACCGTCTGCGACCCGATCGGAGAGATAGGAGGAGAACCACCGATAAGCGGTGCCACCCACTCCCAATCCCCCCAACGGGCGCAGCAGGATACCATGGTCGATGGTATCGAAAGCCGCTGAGAGGTCTAATAGGACCAGGGCAGAGGAACAACCCCTATCCCTGGCCCTCCAGAGATCATCCACCAACGCGACCAAAGCCGTCTCAGTGCTGTAACCGGGCCGGAAACCGGACTGGAACGGGTCTAGATAGACAGTTTCCTCCAGGTGCAAGGGAAACTGATATGCCACCATACTCTCTACAACCTTCGCCGCGAAGCGAAGGTTGGAGACCGGACGATAATTACCTAAAACAGCCGGGTCCAGGGAAGGCTTCTTGAGGAGGGGTCTCACCACCGCCTCTTTCAAGGCGGCTGGGAAGACTCCCTCCACCAAGGAAGCGCTCGTAATTGCCTGGAGCCAGCCTCGTGTCACCTCCTGAGTGGCCAGTACCAACCAGGAGGGGCACGGGTCCAGTAAACACGTGGTAGCATTCAGCCTACCCAACAGCCTGTCCATGTCCTCGGGAGCCACAGGGTCAAACTCATCCCACAAAATGTCACCAAGACCACCCTCAGACGCCTCATCTGAGTCACCGCAATTCTGGTCCAGACCGTCCCGAAGCTGAACGATTTTATCGTATAGATAACCGTTAAACTCCTCAGCACGTCCCTGCAACGGGTCATCCGCTCCCCTGGTGAAGGAGGGCAGGTCACCCGAAACAGGGCGGCTGGGCGGTTATCTGCCGATGCAATGAGGGAGGAGGCGTAGCTACGCCTCGCTTCCCTCAATGCCACTAGGTAAGCCCTATTATAGGACTTCACTAGTGTCCGATCAGCCTCCGAACGGCTAGACCTCCAGGAACTCTCTAGGCGTCTTCTCCGGCGCTTCATCCCTCTCAGCTCCTCGGAGAACCAAGGAGCCGGTTGGGACCTGCGCCGGGTCAGAGGCCGCAAAGGCACGACACGGTCTAGGGCCCCCACCGCGGCCTGTTCCCAGGCCGCAACAAGTTCCTCAGCCGTGCCGTGAGCCAGACTCTCAGGAAGTGGCCCAAGCTCCGTCCGGAACCTCTCCGGGTCCATCAGGCGCCTGGGGACGGACCAACGTATCGGCTCCGTCTCCCTGCGGTGTTGAATGGCGGTCAGAAAGTCCAGGCGAAGGAGAGAGTGATCTGACCATGACAAAGGTTCAATGACTATTTCCTTCAAGTCCAGATCTCTCAACCACTGACCAGAGACAAAAATCAAATCCAAAGTGCCTCCCCCAATGTGAGTAGGGCCATCAACTACTTGGGTCAGGTCCAAGGCCGTCATGGAAGCCATGAACTCCCGAGCTGCTGTCGATGACGAGCCGGAAGATGGCAGTTAAAGTCCCCCATGACTAAAAGTCTGGGGGTCTCAACTGCCACCCCAGCAAGCACCTCCAGGAGCTCGGGCAGGGCAGCTGTCACGCAGCAAGGAGCCAGGTACGCGACCAGCAAGCCCATCTGACACCTATGACCCCATCTCACAAAGAGGGATTCGCACCCGGCAATCTGAGGTACAGTGGTCTCCCTCGGCTCCAGACTCTCTCTAATCACAACCGCCACCCCCCCACCCCTACCCTGAGCCCTCGGCTGATGGAATGCACGGAAACCCGGTGGGCACATCTCAACAAGGGGCACGCCCCCTTCTGCGCCCAACCAGGTCTCCATGCGCCCATAAGGTCCGCGGCACCCCTGGATAAGATCATGAATTAGGGGCCTTATTGGCCACGGACCGTGCGTTGCACAGCATCAGCCAAGGCCCAGGCTCTGAGAGTCTTGACCATCCGGAAGCGGGAGAAGTCTGGGGGCCCGGGGCGCGCGGTCGCCTGCAGACATCGAGCGCCCCCCCCCAAAGAACAATATGAGCCCCCACTTCCATCATATCTGCCCCTCCCACTTACCGTGCAAATAGAACCACCCTCAACCGACGGAACACAAACCCCCCCCGTGACCTCCGAACCTATAGACTTACCGCCGCGAGCGCTCGCAGGAACTGGACCCCCCCCAACGGGTTTCCCCCAACACCCGTCCTTACCCTCCCACCCCTTAAAAATGCCCTGTCTAAAAAACCCCAAAGGCTCCTCCTCTTCGCGTGCCACCTCTGTGGGTCCCAAGACCCGTCATAGAGGCCGGCCTTCGGTAATGTAACAGGCCGTTCCCGCGAGGCGGGGGCACCTCGCAGGTGCAAGAGTTCAGTTCTAGAATAGCGCATACAATACAGTAAAAGTCAGCAGAAGATAGATCATCCCAGGCTGGCAGAGATGTTAACAGGGATGTTCTCCTGAGGTAGCTCTCGAATTAGGATCCAGATATAAGATTACATAAGATGTAAAAATGGACAGTCAATCTCCATGGTACAAGTGGGATATAAGATGTAACATGTAGCATATAAGATGTAAAATATACTCAACCATCAAACCCATGGTACAATCTTGGTAAGTCCATAATCAGCGACTAATAGTCCAGGACTTAAATAGCACAATCTGTCCAGGGAAACATCCGGGTCCCAAGAAGAGGGGGGGAAGGGGAGGCGCTCCATGGCCGCCATCCAAGCCGCCCTCTACGTCCATCGCTGTTTCCAGATGGCACTCCCATCCACTCCTAGCAGCTCCCAGAACTCCAGTCCGACTCCAGTACAGCCCATCCACTCCTGACAGCTCCCCAAGAGATCAAAAAATGCCCAAGAGTTGTTATGCGTCCCAAAATCCCCAACACACAGGGGGAGGGCGGGCGCGGCCGACATCGCCGCAATTAGGGAGCCAAGCCAGACCAGATCAAAAGGCAGGCCAGAAACGTCCTCCTCCTCCTCTCTGATATCAAAGGGATCACAGTTGTCCTTGTGAGAGGGAAGATCTTGTGCTTGCGACAGGGGAGATCTTATGGCAGACAAGCCCGGAAAGCAAGGAAAGCCAGGCCAAATAGGCTACACCGCCCTCCTTACCTCCAGTGTCCTCCGATGTCGCCCCCACCCTCTGATATCGAGGGGGCCGCAGTTGTTAATCACAGGAGAGAGTCCTTAAGAGTCCTTGAGAGTCCTTAGGGACTTCTCCTTCACTGGTTTCTTATCCACCCTTTTGCATTTAAAAACATAAAAAACACAGGTGTAGTTTCCCAGCTTGGAAAATGCCACCAAATGGCATTTTTATAGAACTGTGAGGTTTGCTGGTTATGATCCCAGTCCTATTTCTTGATGTATAAATATCTCTTGTACTAATCACAGTGTTATGAATTGGCATTGCTGATTATTGTTCATGGATCCTATTCCTACAGTTTTTTCCTGACTTAGATTGATAGATAAACAGGGTTGACAGTTTTGCAGCTAATGGTTTCTGGTGTGCAGTTCAGAATCCCTAGGGATTTCATGAAGGGTAATTATTGTTGTCTGTACTGATTTAGGAGGATTTATTTTAATCCCAGGATGGTTGGCATTTTTATCTATAAATAAGCCAGAGATGGATATCTTAAAATTCTAACTATGCCATCTTGTACAGGTTTATTAAAAAAAATAAGCCTGAGTTTATAGAATTGCAGCCCAAAACTGTGTTTTGAAATTTCTTTCCACCAGACATATTTATCAACAATTCCTAGCATTTCTCATTCAGCATAACCATTGACAATTGTAGTCTAAACACAGTTTGCAGGTCTTTGTTTGGGAAATACTACATCAACACCATAAAGTTAATCAAATAATCTCAAAGGCTTGCCACACATTGGAAATATTCATTCTTGATCCAGTGCTGTCCCACGCCCATGTCCATTTGTCTTTCTGGTCCCATTAGTGTTCTGATTGTTTTTGAGATTACCCTCAGCACTGCTGTTTTTAATTGCCTGATAATTCAAGAGAGGAAAGTGGGCAGATGTGCATCAAAATGAGTTTAGAGGCTACACAATAATATGTATGATCTCCTAACTGTATTGCTCCAATTTCCCATTTGCAAATATTGGATGCACCCACAAAAATAAGGCCGTCCTTTCCCAAGTAATAGTTTTCCCAGTGATAAAACAGTTTTTCAGAGTTGAAGCGCATAGACCAAGAAGCAGTGATTATTCAGGCACATTGCCATGAACTCAATCAATCGCACTCACAGAGAGAAGGAAAAATATGTGAGTAGTAGGACCAGGCATTGCAAGCTCTCCCATATTTGGTTAGCTACTGGCATGAATGAGTGAGCAAATGAATAGAGAAATGACATCAAAAGACTTGGAGGAGAAAAATATGCAGGCTGAAATATTTGGAAGTAGTTCCTCATTTGCCCATTTTTTTCTCTTTTTATGATTTCAGATATTCCCTTCCTTCAAATACCTTCTTATTTGCACAACTATCCCATATCCTATTAGAACCATATATGTGGGAAATCAAAGCTTATTGGCTCCAGAAGTTCTTTTTAAGAAGAGATTGGACAACCATTGTCTGAGATGGTATAGGGTTTTCTGCCTAAGCAGGGAGTTGGACTTGAAGACCTCCAAGGTCCCTTCCAACTGTTATTCTAAAGCAAAGCTTCATTCATTGGCTTCACTCATCTGTTTCATCACCGTTGGTCAGTTCATCATTCATCATGTGTAAAGAAAGCTAACATCTTTGGTAGAAAACCTGCTGTGCTTTTTAAAGTTTCTGGCATAATCAAGATTCTAAATTCTGTGGGAGAATCTACCAAAGTAGAGCAAGTTTCTCCTTGCAGATAGTATTGGACATTTATATGTGACATGTGTATACGATTGTGTGGAAGACAACAGCTGATTAAAAAAAATGTGATGGAGTGAAAGTCTAACCCTAAGAGTGGGAGGGCTGTAAATATCTGAGTGTCTTTGGTCTGTGATCTATGGTGCTTTTTTTACCTGCAATTCATGATGCATACAGAGTTTGAGGCTGACAGCATAACAGCAGAAAAGATGCCTTGTTCTTGGAGCTTGTACAGAAATTGCTGGAGAGACAAAATGCAAGGTAATTAGAAGGAAACGGATGTTTTATGTGCAATTCATATATTCTTTATTTCCTTGCATTTTTAATTCTGGCACTTGGACAAACATATTATTACCAAAAAAACATTTTTTAATGTGTAAGCACAGATGTGTAGGGAGAAGAGCCAGCTGACATTAAAGCTCAGTTTATGCATTCCTCTCTCTTTCTCTTTCCTGATAACATCTGCCTTTCCTTCTCTGTCTCCAGCCATGAGCCTCAGAAACTATTAACATGACAAGGGGAAAAAAATCAATTTCTGGGGGCCCTTAAACAGAACTGGATGAAGAAAGCTAACCAAAAGGCTAGCATTCAATGTGAGGAGATGAGAGCATTTTTAATTTTTTTTTTCCTTGAACATCTCAGATAGGAAATGGCCAGTTCCAGGATGAGCACAGTTGTTGGGAAAAGAATGTGATTGCAGTGATGAATTAGATTTTGTCATTGCTTAGATGCAATCTAAAAGTTCAGATGTAAATGTAAACCCCTATAGGCTATGAAGCTGCACGTTATTATTCATGGAATTTGCAATGAAGCTGTAGCAGGAATTGGTTTTTGAGGACTGAGAAGGTCACACCATTTTCTCGTGGATAAGTATATTGGGTTTCAGGGAAGGTTTCTTGATTTGTCTTGAGATCTCTTATGTGATGAGTCAAAATGTGGCGAGGCTACACTTTGGAAGCATTTGTCAACCTCACAAGATAGTCTAAACAAGAAGCACAACTTGGAGTATGTTATATTTTTATTGTAAACTTAACAGCGTCTTGCAAGTCTGAAAGTACATCTTCCCCCCCCTCACCTTTACAGTAGAAGAAACTAGGGAGGGTCCCTTCTAGGATATTTGCCGCATCCTCATTATTTTTATGGGTTCAGTTCAGGGGTGATATTCACTTACCTTCGCTACCAGTTCGCAAATGTGAGCGCATGCACCTCCTCCACACATGCGCAGAGCATCAAGAATGGAATGTGATGACATCCAGGCAGGTGGGTGGCTTCCCACCGCTGGCGCTACCAGTTTGCCCAAGTTGAATAGAACCGGCTGAATTTCACCACTGGTTCAGTTGCTTCTTATCTGACTGTTGCCTAGTTTGTGGTTCTTCCTCCTGTCTCCCAAGATCATTCCCATATACAATTACATCAATAGAACTTCACACACACACACAAAAGAATTCTTGTCTAGTAGATTATTTGCATTATTCAAGAAAGTACTGTATTCATAAATACTTTGGCATTTTCCTCTAAAAAATAGTATAAAAATTTGCACATCTGATACAAAGAAAAAACTCCAATTGTCTGGCACTGACAGGCAACTTGTGAGAATCAAGCCAGCATGAAACTGTTGTTTTTTTTAAAAAAATCTGAAACTGCAGATTAAGAAAATAAATAGCTCAGGTATAGCTATCATTAAATCTTTCACTTTTCCTTTTGTCATCCCTGTAAATATTTGTAAATGAACATTTGGAGCAGCCTTCTCTCTCCATTGTCAAGTTAGAAGTTCCAGTAGATAACCTTCAGACAGAACCTTGGATATGTATCTCAGTCAAGTGAGGAAAAATAGTTAGTGACCACAGTGTTCTCAATTTATGACTACAAGACAGTGTAGAAAATATATTTGAAGGACAAAATATAATTTGGCGCATGGTTGGACATGTAGATAGTACCTGTCAGGAAGAGCTTAGAACAGTCATGCCTTTTCTCCAATCATAAATTAATATAGTCATCATTATTCCATATGATCCCTTTTAAATGTCTTTTTTTTTTCCTTACAAACTGAAAGACAAACTTTGCTCAACTAAGTATCTTTCAAATAAAGTCCCAGCCAGTTTGAATTTTGGGCTTGATGGCTGTGAATTCTGGAAGTTAAAGGCACCTGTTTGACAAAAAGCTAGCTCGGCCCCTAAGTGCTAGGAAGTTGGAGGTAGAAGATAGTGCTGTTGGCTGTATCAAATAATGCTAAGTTCCTCTGTTTCTGTTTTTATTATTGGGGTTTTTTATATAATGTTGATTTTATGTAATTAATGTGAACTTTCCAGAGTTGTGGTTCTAAGATGAGTTGCAGTGCAAGTGCATTGCATTGCAGTCATTGCATTTCATTTTTAAATAAATGAAACAAAGATTGAAAGGATGAACATGTTTTCATAGGCTTTTGGTTCCATCTGCATCTTAATTTCAGAATGGATAAAAAACTGGTATTTGTGCTAATGGGGATGATAGATATGAGTAGAACAGACGCCAAGGTCACCTACTTTTACTTATCTTGAGAAGCTTAAGTAGATTTCTTTCTCTTTGACGTGGATTAAATTGACTGAAATTACATTTGAGAATCCTTAACGGCTTTTGTCTAGACATGGCATCATCTGCAAACCAATGCCCAAGTCAACTATGGTTCCATACTTACTTGTTTTAAATGTAGTTTTTCCTGCAACTTTAGCTACTCCTCATCTTTCTTGTTGGGCTGTTAGAACAACCATCTCTCCTGAACCATACTGGATCTCAGTTCTGTTCACTGGGTAAGTTATAGTAAAGGCACACAAGACTGCCAAGAACAGATACTGAAGTCAATCACAAGCTGGATTAGCAGCCTGCCCTTTCCACCATGTTGGTCTCTTTCTGTTTAATCAATATGGAATAAGCTCTGCTATCTTAACCAATAGCAAATGCTGAAATGGCTCTCTGACATTGCAATGGCTCATCTTAAAGAAATACTCCCTGGTATTTCTTGTTCCTGTTTTGCTAGAATTAGAATTGAGAGAGTAGATGTGTACCCAAAGTGTTCTCTTCTAATGCTGAGCTTTTTTAGTATTCCTATTACTGAAAATCAAAAAGCAGATCTATTTTATTAAACACTGGTCCAAGCCCTTATCTTTCATTTTACTAATCTTTTAATCTTCTTTAATTCAGATGCATTGGATCAGTTTTCATAATCTCAGAATTCCTCCTGGTAAATAAGGGATCATATATGTGTTAAACAGACAAACAAATAATTCACAGCTAGCATGGCTATACTAGCTGTGAATTGTGGAACTAAAGTCCAGCACATCTGAAGAGCCCCAGACTAGAGAAAGCTGTTCTATAAATACTTCTAATGAGATGCTTGCTCATCCAATCTGCCTCTGGGTCTACACAGCTCTGAATAATGTCAACTAATAATGTATTGGATGTGTGAGAAACTGCTTCATTATAGACATCTCTAGGAATATGCATTAAAATGCATTAGAACCAAAATGTGCAAAACTTCCCTTGAGTTGTCACCTTGCTTCCTAATCATGTCTCTCACAAGTCTCTTGCCCCATTAAGATGTTGTGGAAGGCACTGTCTCGATGATAATGCAGGATTTCAGAAACCTAGGAACAGATACAACCTTAAGTTAGAGGGGGAAATTGCTGATCCTCACTTTTAAGCTCTTTAATGTACCAGTGCCAAAATCCAGTTGTCTGGCAGCTTTCCCTAGGCCAGAAGGGTAACTTGGTTCCAACTTTTACAACAGAACATTATTACAATATTCATTTGTCTGTGTAGATATATTCATTTTGTCTACAGTAGTTTCACCCTGGCAGTTTCCAGACAATGGTGCAATTTCTCTGTCAGCCCTCTAAGATAGACCAAATTTGGAAACAAAAGACATGCAAGCTAATATTACTTTTATTATAAGGTTCTCGTAACAAACTTACATGTCTGAATGCACTTTCCTCTCCCTCACCATTTATTTTCATGAGAACTAGGGAGGGTCAGGTTTGAAATGCTTTCTCAGATTACACTTCAGCCCCAGACTCAGATTTCCCCATTTGGTTGCAGTTCTTGGATTTGGTTGCAGTTCTTCCTCCTATTCTTCAAGGTTATTCCTTCCTTCCATCCATTTCAATACCAGATTGGAACAAATGTCTCTAGCAGCACTATGCTAAATGCTTAGACATTCTTCTGGCAGAATTTAAATCCTTTGATATATGGGCTCAATTTGTATATTGTCAGTATGGGAAATATGACTAAACTGCATATCCATGTGTTGTGAATTCTGTTAACACAACTTGAATAGTTACCTTGGACAGTGCCAGACTCCTCTTGAAGAATATGGTTTGTGGCTAGAAGAATCTCCTAGTTTCACAGTTCTTGCTCAAGTAGCAGGGGGAAGTCACAGCTAGGAGTAGATTTGTCCAGTTTATGATCTTGTACCAGTTGTGTACCAGTTATTATCTAATTTGAACCAAGGTGTCCTGAGTTCACAAATTCATACCCTGATCAACACCATATTGGACTACTGCAATGTACTCTATGTGGGGGTGCCTTTGATGATGATCAAGGAACTACATCTAGTGCAAAAAAATTTAACAAGATTAGGGGCAGAACAATCCCACCAATAAATGCATCCTACTGCATTGGTTGTTGGCAAATTTCTGGACCCACTTCAAACTGCTGGATATTACCTTTGAAGAATTAAATGAGATAAAGTTCCAGGGTATACCAGAAAACCTTGTTCAAAAATCCCCTTTTGATGGCACACTCTGTAACAGGCTCCTCTTGTGGAATAGCCTTTACCCAGCCTTTACTGCTCTGGGGGTATAGTCTTTACCCAAATGCAGCTCCCACCTTATTGCAATTCCATAAATAACTTAAATCTGTTTTATTGCACTATGCGATTGATTGTAGGCACATGTCTGGAGCTTATACTTTAATTTTCATGTTTTAGTTTTTATTATGTCTGAGTTTTTTTATGTAGTATGCCATCTCAAGATCTTCCCAGGGATTGAGGCAGATTTTAAGTACTGTAAAATGAGTATATATTTTAACTGTCTTGTGAAATGCAAGGAAGCAAGGAGTGTTGTGTATACATCCAGGGGAAATGTCTTCCTAAGAAGGCTTAGCACCTCACCCATACTCCAGGGGTGGGGAGTAGGCAGATTCAATTTTGGAAAGATGTTGCCTGCCATACCCCAGAGCTATCTCATTTGCACTTTACAGATGATAACCAACACTCTGAAGTGGTGCAGAAACATAGCAGTAACGAGCTCAGCAATCTTAAAGTAGTTATTATTCTCCAATGGCAAGTTTGTCTTGTCAGCAGCCTGGCTGCTATGCTCAGAGCTAAATGCAGCTAGGGAATTATCTTCAAAGGCAAACCTCAATGAAATCTGCTACAGTATTCCAATCACATGGTGATCAAAGCTTGAGTAACTATTGCTAGGCAATAGTTACTCCTACTTTGGGCCTAGGTAGGAGGCCATAACTGGTGCTCCAACTGGAACTGAACCAAGCTCCCTTCCTCAGGCTATAGCTTTCACCTACTGTTTAAATAAAGTACAGGAGAATCTTGAAGTCACTAATCAGCTCCATACCCATCAGCTACTGATCTAACTTAATAAATTGTCTGTATAGGAGATGACTAAGTTGAACCCAAGGAAGGGGTCAAATGCATCATCAATCTTCATGCCTCTACCTCTAGCCCACCTTGAATTCCATGGACTCTCATCTACTGCCAATTTGCTTTAACTGTTAGTAGTTCAGATTCTTGCAGAGAGCTTAAACTTGCAATAAACCTTTATATTCATTTGAACTGCCTGATTTCTTGTGCTTGACTGCCTGGATGTTAGTGACAAATAGCAACAACATCTGCATGAGATTCAATCTAGGTTTGCTTTGCTCCCATCCCAGTTCCCAATAGCCTTCACACACCAGAGTTTTTCACAGCATCTCTGGGTAAGGTCTTCTTAGCAACAGTATGAAAGTGTTTTGCCTTTGATTGTAAAGCAATATAGGGATCACCTTCAGTGGTGGGTTTCAAATTTTTTTACTACCGGTTCTGTGGGTGTGGCTTGGTGGGCATGGCATGGCTTGGTGGGCGTGGCTTGGTGGGCATGGCATGGGAAGGATATTGCAAAATCTCCATTCCCACCCCACTCCAGGGGAAGGATACTGTAAAATCTCCATTCCCTCCCCAATCCAGGGGAACGTTACTGCAAAATCCCCATTTCTTCCCGATCAGCTGGGACTTGGGAGGCAGAAAATAGATGGGGGTGGGGCCAGTCAGAATTTTTACTACCGGTTCTCCGAACTACTCAAAATTTCCGCTACCGGTTCTCCAGAACTGGTCAGAACCTGCTGAAACCCACTTCTGATCACCTTAATATGAAAGAACTGTTAAGGGACTTGGAGAAGCAATTACACAGTCTAGGAAATTCAGGATAATCCTACCTTAACTTTGTTAGTATACTGTAAAACAGATCAGAGAGAAACTTGGGCTGTCTTTCAATATTATGTCATTATATCATACTTTAACAAACTAGCATTCCTGAAATCCTTGTGCTGTCTATACATCTTGCTTCTTCCCTGTGTAATTAACACTCCACCTGTTCCCTATTGGTCTTCTCCCAAAAAATAACCCATTAATTCTTACTAGATTCCAAGCTCGATCAATTCGACCACATTTCACCACCTGCAGAAATTTTACCAAAAAAAAATTGCATCTGTTTTAAAATACAATGTTATTGTTTCGTGGGGAAATTATTTCTGCATATTGAAAACAATTCTTTCATATATGTATAGCTTTGTATTTAAGAGCTTAATTAAACTCAGCAGCATAGTAAAACAAAATTATAATCATTTGTTGATTTCCAACAATTGTCAACAGGGAGACATCAAACTACAGATTCTGAGTCAAACTCACATAAAATTGAACAGCTTTTATGAAAATTTCCAAACAGAATAAGAATGACTTCAGAATAATTGCAAAACTCAGTATACATTTCTGCTTTCTATCACTGCAAGGAACCACCATTTTCTCTAATGTAAAACTAATAATATGTATTTCCATGATTTAACTGGTTAAGAATGTGCTGTGACAATGTCTGGGCAATCACCTTTTGTTAGGGAAATGTTCAATTTGGAGTCCCATATCTTTTTTCAGCAGAAACTAATAGTATCTAAGTTGTAGATCTCTCTTGCAACTTTTGATTGGAGATCTTGCAAGCTGCTTCTAACTCCTCAATTAAAGCTAAGAATTGGCTGATAAAAGATGTGTATGTGTTTATTTAAAAATAATAATATTGGAAGCAAATATCTACATAGGTAAGGTGGTTTTAACTCACAGCTTTCTCTCAAATATCATTGGAAGCATTGGAAGAGAAATCTGTGAGTTAAAACTAGCTTTGTTGTTGTTAGTTGCGAAGTCGTGTCTGACCCATCATGACCCCCTGGACAATGTTCCTCCAGGCCTTCCTGTCCTCTACCATCCTCTGGAGTCCATTTAAGCTCACGTCTACTGCTTCAGTGACTCCATCCAGCCACCTCATTCTCTGTCGTCCCTTTTTTCTTTTGCCCTCAATCTTTTCCAGCATTAGGCACTTCTCCAGTGAGTTCTTCCTTCTCATTAGGTGGCCAAAGTATTTCAGTTTCATCTTCAGGATCTGGCCTTCTAAAGAGTAGTCAGGGTTGATCTCCTCTAGGACTGACCGGTTTGATCACCTTACAGTCCAAAAGACTCACAGTAGTCTTCTCCAGCACCATAGTTCAAAGGCCTCAATTCTTTGGTGCTCAATCTTCCTTATAATCCAACTTTCACAGCCATACATTGCAACTGGGAAAACCATAGCCTTGACTATATGCACTTTTTACCTTACCTATGTCAATAGTTTTATCTGGGGATCTGTAGAAAGATAAGGAATATGCTTTCAGTGTGCATACTATTTGTCATCTTTGTGCTCTATCCTTTTTTATTGAAGAACTGGAAAATTTTTGAAACTTTAGTTAAAAAGAGAAGTAAACAAATCACTAAAATAAAATCATTTTTTAAAAAGTATATCAAAATGGATATAAAGAGAAACAGTGAAAAAGATACAAAGAGAAATATACTAAATATTTTCAAATGGGTATCTCATAAACATTATATAGACAGTTAATTAAAACTGTTAATACAGCTAATAAATTTGGAGTAAATTTAAGTAAATTCATCCTTTATTGAAGAATTTCTTAAGGCTGCTATTGGGTTAGTTTTTGAGCCAGAAAAAGAATTCTCATTTTTAAGCATCACTGATCCCATACAAGATGGATTTTAGTTTTACCGGCAAAAGTTTAGCAATCAACAATAGGAACTACAGCAATTTCTTTATGGGCCTTAGGAAATATAGGTAATAAACCAGCATAGGTTCCATTTGGTTTATACAATGTTATTTTAATGGAGTAGCAAATCACCTACAGATTATCTTCATGGTTGGGTGACTTACTGATACAGATTTTATAAAATTATTTTTGCCATAAAGCCTTCCAATTGCACATCAAATCCAAATCCAAAATCATCTTCCAAAAATTATTTGATATTTTCAAGGGGCAATGTCATGTTTAACATAAGATTTTTTATTAACAGGATTCATAGGACTGCAAATGCTGCCTATTATTACTTGATAAAGTCTAGATATTTTATTTACATATTTTTTTTTATTTTGTCACAGCAGTATACACAAGCATCAACATAAAATAACTACATATCATATAAGCATATATATGAGCAAAATGCAATAACTATATTAATTGGATATAATGAAAGGAAACAATAGGACAGGAATGGTAGGCACTTTTGTGTTCTTATGCACGCCCCTTATAGTCCTCTTAGGAATGGGGTGAGGTCAATAGTAGACAGTTTTTAGTTAAAGCTTTTGGGATTTTGAGAAGTATACACCAAATATTTTTTAAAAATTCAATAATTATTTGTTCTGATACAAAGAAAATTAGTTAAAATTGCTACTGGAATTTTCATCACAGTAAATTGAAGAATGGATTAATATATTACCCTTAAAAAGCTAGTATCAAATCAGGCCATACTTCATTATAAAAACTGTTATTTCTTAGATATAACCACTCTTTGATCCATTCATTTCAGATTTTTCTTTAACATGCCATCAGCATTTTAGTTTAGTTTACTTTACTATCATTGCACCTCGTACAACAAAATTAAATGCCATCTTCAGTGTACATTATAAGTATAAAAATAAAACACAAACACACATCCTTCACATTCTATACAATTGAACTGAAAACCCGATATTGTATTCATATTGCACTATACAGTAGAATTCAGTATAGTTACTGCCCTGGGATAGATGCTGTTTTTCAGCCGATTTGTCCTTGTTTTTATTATCCTGTACCATCTGCCAGATGGTAATAGTTCAAAATAAAGGGTGCCCAGGATGAGACGGATCTTTAAGAATGTTTTGAACTTTCTTAATCAGTGGGAGCTATAAAGCTCTTCCAAAGAGGGGAGAGGGCAACCAATGATCCTTCGGGCAATGATGTTAACCCTCTGGAGTGCTGTCCTATCTGCCACTGTGCAATTGGCAAACCATACACAGGTGCAGTAAGTTAAAACACTCCCTATGGTGCAACGGTAGAAGGTCATCAGCAGTTTTTCATTCAGTTGTTTTCTGAGAGGTCTCTTTCATTTCTATTCCGTCAAAAAGTAGCTTGAAATTGACTCTTAGTTATCAGTTAACTCAAAATTCAGTGAGGACATATTAGTTCTTCCATGTTAACATTCTTTCTCTCTAGCCAATCAATAGGTAACTTCAAAGAATGTAATCCAATAAATACTTTCCTCCCTAAACTATCAGAAGCTAAGGAGCATAATAAAGTTTTTATCTTCACTGCACACAAAAATGGTCTTTACTGAAAATTCTGGACGATTAAGTATACATATCTAGAAAATAGTAAGTTTGGAAAGCATTGTTTTAATATAATGTGATGCATTTACTTTACTTTAATCACTAAATTTCCTTTCAAGGAACTTGTTCAAGGACAAAAATTTCATATAATACCAATTATCTAGATAACTATGGATACGTAAGAGATATAAACATTGATGCCTAGTCAATAATGCATCTCAGTTGGGGAACTCCAAGAGTTGCTTGCATTTAGGAAGATCTAGAGCCAAGATCCAATTAAAAATCTGGAGAAAAATATGCACCATTATTGCTAGAGTAACAAGGAAGGAGGGACTGAATTTAGCAACTTGGGAAACTATCAGGCATAGATTCAACTATGGGGCTTTATTATCTGTAATGAAAGGCAGATCTGATTGCCTGATGCAAATTGCTTCCTCAAACCACCTACAAACTACAAAGAATAAACCCACAAAAAATATTCATTCATTAGTAGGGTTCCCCTTCATGGATAATATCAGCTTTGAAGGGTCAGGGTTTTGTTGTGCCTTCAGTCCTCTGAAATAGGTTTTGATGGCTCTCTGCCATCAATATTCCCAACCTGGTAGCTTTGAAATGATTGGAACAGTGATTCCCAGAATGTTCCAATGAGGATGGTCAATTCTGGAGGACTCTGGAACTGAAGTACTTGTTAAAAGTTGATAGATTGCAGAAATCTATCCTGCATGAGTTTTGATGCATGTAATTTGTAGTTGGCCTAGCATCCTGCTTTTCTGCAATTGCTATTCAGATTCTTCCAGGGAGTCCAGAAATAAGGCATAAAGACAATGATTCTTCTGCACTACAGGGACATGCTCTTCTAAACGCGAGGTTAAATTTAGCTATTATGTCTAAAAGCATAATCTAACTATGTTTAAATGTATAATTTGCAAACTGTGGAATGGCACCATTTAAAGTTATTCTTTTTCTCTGTCCTGAATATAACTTATTCATTGGGTAGCACTGAAATTGTAATGTTATGGTAAAGGGAGAAAATTATTATAAGCATTAGAGAATATGTAACACTGGGGTCTACATTTTGGTAAGCCAAAAGGTGAACATAATAGAATTTCAATTCAGAACACCTATGCCTAAGTCAATTATAGACAACCAAAGTATTATGTTTGTGTGATATAATTATAATAGCTTGGCCCACAGCCTGGTGTGTGTGACCTACTGTTTTCTCATAATACTTGAGGCTGATAGAGGAACAGCTTTCTTTTTTTCATTTCAACAATATAATGGAAGATGAAGATATCTGCGATGGAAAGAGAGTCATTGAACATTTCACTTTTTTTTTTTAGTTTGAGAAAAATCAAAAAATTGTTTTAGAAGATAAGAAACATTTCTGTTTTCCCTCATTTCTAATTTATTAAACTTTTAAAACAATGTTGTGATAAATTCTTGGATTATACCTGATGGGTTAGAAATATACTTTGGAATTAAAAAAAATATTTCATTTGACCAAACTTATTTGATATGTCTGCTTATTCTTCAAAAATGTCTTGGAACAAGTGTTTTGGACTTCATGTCAAAATATCTCTATCCTGCTATTCTTTAACATGTGTGCCCCCCCCCCCAAAAAATGATGCTTTAAGAAATCAGTTGGGATCATTTTTCAAACTCGGGCAGGCACATAAAACTCTAACCGGTATAATGTTTTTCCAGTATTTTTGTTTCTTTTTTCATAACCATTATATGTAATAAAATGTCCCTTCTATTTACTGGCATTTCCATCTTCTGTTGCTCTATGATTTATACATTTTAAATATTATTGATGCAATAAAAGAACCTGCCTCAAAAACAATAACTCTGAGAGGGACCTTAGGTGTCCTAGTGAACCAGCAGTGTGCGGCGGCAGCCAAAAAAAGCGAGTACAATCCTCAGTTGTATAAACAGGCATAGAATCAAAATCACATGAAGTATTAGTACTGCTTTATAAAGCCTTTCTAAGACCACACCTGGAATACTGCATCCAATTTTAGTCACCACATTAGAGAAAAGATGTTGAGACTTTGAAAAAAGTGCAAAGAACAGCAACTAAGATGATTAAAGTCCTCGAGACTAAAACATATGAAGAACAGTTGCAGGATTTGGGTTTGGCTAATCTAGAGAAAAGAAGGACAGACAGACATGATACTAGTATTCCAGTATCTGGGAGACTGCCACAAAGAAGAGGGGGTCAACTTAATTTCCAAAACACCAGAGGGGAGGACATGAAACAATGGATAGAAGCTAATCAAGGAGAAAAGCAACCTGGAATTAAGGAGAAACTTCCTAACAGTGAGGGCAATTAACTAGTGGAGCACTTGCCATCAGAAGTTGTGGGTGCTTCATCACCGAAGGTTTTTAAGAAGAGACTGGACAATCACTTTTCTGAAGTGGTATAGGGTCTCTGTTTGAGCAGGGGGTGGATTAGAAAACCTCCAAGGTCCCTTCCAGCTTTATTCTGATTGAATTATTTCTTTGAAATTTTGCATTCAATTTATCATACAGGTGTTTTTATTGTTGTTCTTTTTCTGTGTCATGGCTAAGTAAAAGTTAGTATATATGTTCGATAAGTGATGTTAATTTTGAAATTGTCTAATCCCCCTTATCCAGCTATCTAAATTGTGATTGTAATTCCAACTTGTAGACAAATACCATAGTTAAACAGCCCTGGACAATGCAGTGGCAGCACATTAAGGATAAAATTAATGGGGCCATTTTTATTCACACCACTCCACACATAATTTTTGTGGATAAGGAAGGACAATCATTATATTCCAGCATTTTTTTCTTTTTATAACTCTTTTACCAGGGTCGAGTCAGGGTGACTGAATGGAGCTAAGCATATACTGGCTGGATGCCCTTCCTACACGGCAGATATTTTCTCTTTACACCATGATAGAAAAACATGTGTTGCTGTCTAGGATTGAACTCTCAGCCTTCCATGAAGGAGGCGAGAATCATCACCTCTAGGCCACCATGCTGCTCATTGTATGCCAGTAATAATCAAATGCTTTGAATCAATATTCAAAGCATAGTGATGCAGAATTTGCTATACCTTGAGGATATCTCTGTTTAGAAACACTAACGCCAAAAGGTGGTGCGGGGAGAGAAACGACTTTTAGAATGATGCTTCTTCTTCTCAAGTGTTCCAGCTTTTATAATGGAAAAAGGACTGCTGAGAGAAAAGTTGTATCCAAGGAGTTGGCATTGGCTAGTTTCTGTTCCAGTATGCTTTTATGTGATTGGCTGAAATTTTATTTTGCCAAGAATTTTGCAAGACCATTGCTTGATCATGTGGCAGTTCAGAAGTTTCCATCGGACTTTTCTGTTCTAAGGAAGGCAAAGATAACAAAGAAAACAATTTGCCTCCTTGACTTGAACTGGAACAAGGCAAGTTTCCTATGTGATTTGTTGCTGTGTTCTTTTGCTTCTGTGAGGAACCGTGAGGAAAAAAATACAGTAAATTAAGATTAAATACTCAGCAGTGATTAAAATCACAAAGTCCTTATTTAATTGATTTAATGCAATTCAATACTTAATATTTTCCTCTTTGGAAAAACTGAACCCATTTGGGCCCTAAAGAGAAGCTTTCCCTGGGGCAAAGGTATATTTTTATCCTCAATCTCCCCTCCTTCAATTTTGTTTTGATGATCCCAGTAGGTTCTATTACTCTGAAAAAGAGAAAAATACCTTCACATCTTGCATTCCATAACACACGACTATTAACTTTCCTCATAGTTTCCTCCCTCTAGGGTAAAAGTCAGACACTCCTGTAATACTTTGCCTCAAATGAAATTGTTTTAAAAAGTCACATTTTCTGCAAAAGCATTCAGCATTTTTAACACTACATTTCCTCTCTTGAATAATCTATTGCTATTTGCATTTTTTTTTCCGTATTTACGCCTAAGTAACTTCAAGAGGACAAATGTTGATACTTGTAGGATGACATCATAACCCAAGTGCTTGGCTTATACACTTATGTCAGAACAATCACTGTATTGGGGTGATGATATCAGTAGAGATAGTGCATGCCATTATTTTGATATCTTTGCAGTTTGCTATAAATGTCATTGTCTCCATCTATTTCAAACTCTTTTGGGGATCTCTCAGCTATCTTTGTTCTTGTTCCATCATGAAAATTCTGTATAGATTATCCCCATTTTGCTTTTATTTGTTCCAACTCTGCTGTTTCTTCATTTTTTAAGATCTATTTCTTCAGTTTGTTTAGTGTCTTTGCCCATGTTTAATATTCTTTATGTATAGCAATGCAGGTAGTAATATAATGCCAATATTCGTACAATCTGTCCAATAGTCCAAAGCAAGAATATGTATATACAGCATCTAAAATGCTCAGAGGTGAATTTCTCTGTGTTATTTGTTACTGATGAGCTTAGAGACACTACAGATCCAAGGGCAATCTCAGCTATACAAATGAAGGAAGAATGTGCTATTCAGAACAAGCATTTTACATGCTGAGAAAATGCAATATTGTTACCCCAGGAGTGCTATCTGAAAGAAAAAGTGAGAAATAGGTTTACAAAGTCTGAGAGAAAATAGGATGGGTGTATTTTATTTTTATAACCTTCTTACACTAGAATCTTGGTGTTTATGCCTTGGGTTTATTTTCACAGATTCAAATGTTTGTTTTAACAGACCCTACTAATGTCCTGGTTATTTTAGAATTTACTCTTCTTGTGCTAATCCTGTTGTCATTGTGATAGTCCCTTGGCTGCTGTTGTGATTGCTGGATTTTCTATGTATAAAAATAAAATTCTGTAAATTAAAAGATTTTTTAAATGTGGCTGAAGAATTCAATTTATTATTATCTGTTTTTTTATCCTATATTACCTAAAACTAACAAGTGAATACAATGTTCTTTATTATTACTATGCAGTCTTAGTGCAAAATGTATTAATAATAATTCTAGAACTGAGATGTTTATGTGTACATATAGTGACTTATACATGTAAGTATGTACACTGACAACAACAACAACAACAACAACAACAACAACAACAACAGAGTTGGAAGGGACCTTCTAGTCCAACCCCCTGCCCAGGCAGGAAACCTGGGAAATAAGGTAGAGTTTAACTAAATGATTTAAGTATCTACTACTTTACTATGTAATACAGAACTTTTAGCTTTCCTCCTCCACTGAATTCTTGACCAGATGAAGTTTCTGAGTGATCTTCAAGGACAGCCCCATGTAGACTGTGTTGCAACAGTAGAACCACAAGTTTCTGGAACAGGACCTTGACACTATTACTTAACAAATTTGGGGTTAAAAGATATAATTGGATATTATTGGTATTTTGATGATAACAAACACAAACTGCAGATGAACTCACCCAGTTGTTTCATGTAGATATTAAGCAGGAGGGAAATGAGTATCCCAAATAGAAGGGACCTCTCCCCAGTTACCAACACTGACTGGAACTGACCATGAAGGAAGAGAAACATTGTAGAATTGATCCCTGATTACTAGGTATGCCTGTCAATTTAGGATTGATAAATTCAGGGGTGGGCTGCTGGGGTTCAAAGGGGTTCGGGACAACCTCTAGCTAAGATTCTGTGCAATTCAGAGAACCCCCAAATCCCACTCCTGGCTGGACCTGCCCACCCCACCCCGCCCCTCCCAGGAGTCTCCACATAGCCCATTTTGAATGCAGGTGAGTGCAGGGTGCGCACAGAGGCTCAGGGAGGGTGAAAAATGGGCCTACCGGAAGTTCAGGAAGGCCTCCTGGAGGGCCTCCGAGCCTGGGGAGGCCATTTTTGCCCTCCTGAAGGTTTGAGGAAAGCCTCTGGAGCCCGGGGAGGGCAAAAATGCCCCTCCCACTGTGGTGGAGGAGGCTGACTAGGCCACGCCCATCATGGCCACACCCACCCAGCAACGGCAGAGAACCCCTTGCTAAAAAATTTTGAAGCCCACCCCTGGATAAACCCTTTTCCAGTGAACTCTGATTAATTCTCAGGCAAACTTCAGAAGATTCTCTTTGTTGAATATAAAACATAATTTGTTTGCGGTGCATCTCATTGCTGCAGCTGGCCACCACCACCTGGATGAGCATCATTCCATTTATTCATTTCTCAGTGGGAAACACCATTGCACTGCAGCTCTGAAATAGATGAAGAGGTGGGGCTATAGCCTCTTGCAAACCTGAAGTTCAGTAGCTTTTGTTTAGTTTGGCTCTGCAGTTCTTCTGCAAATCAATAAGGCAACACTCAGCCTATTTGTTGAGGAAGCTCATATTCTTTGAGACTATGAAAGTGGAGTCCCCTTTTCTATTTTCACTCATTCCAGGTTCTGTATTTGTACATGTTGAATCCAGCATCTCATCACCTGGCAACGGTCCTTTCTTAGCAACAGAGGAAAGAAGTGGGGGGGGGAACAGAATGGATGGGAGAGAACTGCAGCTGAGAAAGAAAGAGTAGGAAGGTTTCACTGGAATCATCAGTGTGGTTCCCAAAATATGTCTTGCCACTAAAGCTTCAGTGTTTAGGGTTCTATGTGATGTTTGTTAAAGAAACACTAAACAATACTTAGCAGAGAAAAACATCTATATCAGAGGTGGGTTTCAGCAGGTTCTGACCGTTTCTGGAGAACCGATAGTGGAAATTTTAAGTAGTTCGGAGAACTGGTAGCAAAAATTCTGACTGGCCCCACCCCCATCTATTCTCTGCCTCCCAAGTCCCAGCTGATCAGGAGGGAATGGGGATTTTGCAGTAACCTTCCCCTGGAGTTGGGTGGGAATGGAGATTTTACAGTATCCTTCCCCTGCCACGCCCACCAAGCCACACCCACAGAACCGGTAGTAAAAAAAATTGAAACCCACCACTGGTCTATACAATAAGAGTGCCTTTTTCCTTAATGCTGAAGAAATGTACTTCTGTAGTTAAGCAAGATTCAATTCCTACATGATGAATCAACCTCTGGAACTCACCTTATGCCTTCTTGCAATATAGCCTGTACAAAATTGGCTAAAGATAAGATCATTTGAATATGGAAAGGATACGTACCATCAGGCTAAATTTGTAGCAGAAGTAGGAGATAGCAAATGGGCAATGTGTTCAGGTTTTGAAATACCCATTCCAGAAAAATGAAACAATTGAAACCTGTTAGAGCCAAAGCCATGGCTTCAAAACAATGCTATCAATGGTATAGATAAGAAGGGGAAATGCTGTTTCCTTCACTTTAAAACTCATTTTTGTAGTGTACAGCAAGACAGGAAAGAAATTATTTCTTCCCCCAGGCTATCCAGTTATAGAAACCGAACAATAGATGAAGACAAAAGTGCTCGCTGGAAACTTTTCGACCAAAGGAGGGTGACATTTAACAAATATAGAGAGAGGAGCTGTGTCCCGACAATAAATGATTTCACCAAAGCACAGCCTGATCTGAAAAGTGCAGTTTGAATCAGCATAATGTCAAAGTAAGAGACAGCGTCACATCCCCTGCTGAATTTCAGTGTAGGTGGAGGACATTGCCCAGTGGGAATACAAAATTCTGCCAGAATGTCTTGTGGTAACAATTTGATAAGACTGGAAGGATCTAAATTAAACATGTTTGCTGTTTCATTTGGGTCTCCAAAACTATAGTCTGTATAGGTAAAAGATTCCTATCCCTTTGTCCAAGATTCTGTATGTACTCCAGATTAGCACTGAAGATATCACACTGAAATCTGAGTAATTTATTCCTTCCTTGGTTTTCCCAACTGTGAAAAGCTTGACAACTAGTAGATGCTCCTGGGACCATTGCAGCTGCAGTTCCTATAGCAGTTTGGGCAATGAATCACAGTTATTTATTTGGTGTGGGGAGAGGAAATACCAGTTTCCCCATTATCAGACCCTCAGTGAAGGTCAGGAATCAAATTTGACAAGAACTATTGGAACTCTGTTTTATTGTTATTATGTATAATAACAGAATCTTTAAAGCAGGAGTCTCCAACCTTGGTCCTTTAAGACTTGTGGACTTCAACTCCCAGAGTCCCTCAGCTGGCTGAGGGACTCTGGGAGTTGAAGTCCACAGGTCTTAAAGGGACCAAGGTTGGAGACCCCTGCTTTAAAGCCTGCCAGAGTTGCCATCTGCCTTGACTTATATCAAACAAAATAAAGGCAATGTTGTCTTTGTCTTGGCTTTCTCTCTCATTCCTTGTTCTTTCCCAGGACTGTTTCCCTAATGAATCTTGCACTCCTTCTTCAAGGTTATCACCTTACTTTTCTGCACCCATTTCATTTGTTCTGTGGAATCATTGAGCTGACTATAGTTAGCTCAATCAAACAGCTACTTCTGGCTGCTGCTGACCATGAGGTCAGAACTGGACTCCTTGATCATTTTTTGCCAGCATTCTTGCAACATTAGTTGAGGAAAAAGCTTGCTTGGAATGGATTTTTCCCTCCTTACCCTTCCTGCTTGCCTGTGGCCTATCAGCTAGATTGGAGTAGCCTTGTTACTTTGGTAGAATAGGGATCTACGATGGGAATAGCAAAAATTTATGCTGGCATACTTTTCTGCTGCCTTAAGGACTATAGTTAGCACTTTAAGACAATTATCCGAATGAACCCTATGGATATGTTTGCTGGCCTTATGAGTTTGTCATAAGCATTATCAGCATTAGATACTACTGTACAATGTTGTTGTTAGTTACGAAGTCATGTCCGACCCATTGTGACCACTTGGACAATGTTCCTCCAGGCCTTCCTGTCCTCTACCATCCTCTGGAGTCCATTTAAGCTCACGTCTACTGCTTCAGTGACTCCATCCAGCCACTTCGTTCTCTGTTGTCCCCTTCTTCTTTTGCCCTCAATCTTTCCCAGCATTAGGCTCTTCTCCAGTGAGACCTTCCTTCTCATTAGGTGGCCAAAGTATTTCAGTTTCATCTTCAAGACCTGGCCTTCTAAAGAGCAGTCAGGGTTGATCTCCTCTAGGACTGACCGATTTGACTCACAGGAGTCTTCTCCAGCACCATAGTTCTAAGGCCTCAATTCTTTGGCACTCAGCCTTTATTATGGTCCAGCTTTCACAGCCATACATTGCAACTGGGAAAACCATAGCCTTGACTATACATGCTTTTGTTGGCAGGGTGATGTCTCTGCTTTTTAGTATGATGTTTAGATTTGCCACAGCTTTCCTCCCCAGGAGCAAGTGTCTTTTAATTTCTTGGCTGCAGTCCCCATCTGCGGTGATCTTGGAGCCCAGAAAAATAAAACCTGTCACTACCTCCATTTCTTCCCCATCTATTTGCCAGGAATTGAGAGGGCCGGAGGCCGGATCTTGGTTTTCTTAATGTTGAGTTTCAAGCCAACTTTTGCACTTTCCTAAGATAGTACCAATCTTGCTATTATAAAATGAAAGCCCATTTGCCACATCCTATGACTGAGATTGATTAAAGACACAATTCTATTTGTACTTTGTTATGAAACCTAGACTGAAACTGCAGGTCTCATAATTTTTTCTTATGATGTTTTGATTTTGATGATATTGCTCACAAGATAGTGCAACTCAGTGGACGTGTTTTATGCTTGACAGAGGTTTTATTTAAAAGCAGGAGAAGGCTGTCTCATATGCACACTGCATTTTGTACTACAGATGGAAACAGCCACAGCTAGAACAATGATTTCTAAAATCTGAAGAGCCATTTTCCATCAAACATAACCACATGTTTTCCTAAAGTATCTTATTATGCATACATTTTCAGTTATCATATGCTGTGTGCTGTTTACGAGGCCCATGTGATATTTATGAGCCCAAAAATCAGCTTATTCTTTCAAATTAAAGAAATGCATGCATTTATACCCACTGAGGTATTCAAACAATAACCACATAAAAGGCATGGTTTGGGAGTCATTTAACTGGGATAAATGTAAGAGCAAATCTTCCCCTCCTTTCCACCAAGGTACACCAAAAAAACAACAACACATGTTTGAAGTAGCTGAGAGAATGTCAGGTATCTCACATGGTGCAATATTCTGCTTCGGAGTTCATTTATGGCATGGCTGATAACAATCTAATAAGTTTGCAACAATCATTAGAAGAGCAGCAGTTATGCTTGCTGATAGAATGGAAATTAAAAGACTTATTAATCCTTATGCTTCAGGTTATAAAATGATAGCCTGCTGCACTAGAGGAAAATCAGTTCAATGTGCACAGCTTGGGGGCTCTACAATTAGAGGATAAGCAGAGCTTTATGTCTTCCTTGGAACCATAAGAAATTGTCTACGATTAGGGCCAGAGAGCAAGGCACGAAAACAAAATTGGCTATTGATCCACTCTAGTACATCCAGGCCATTGTGAAAGAGGAGTATCCCAGTGTACAAGGCTTAAGAGGCCTCATGATTTTATTCTAGCATGAATCTTGTCAGTAACATTGTTATTGTGATCTCACCATTATAAATTGAAGCAATAATGAGATTTAATTACAGTTATGATTATTGCTTTATAATTAGAACGTTTGTTATAAAATGGCAGTGGGGACGACTGCTAATAGTGCTGGCAGCGGATTAATTCCCAGAGTCTTTCTGTTTCAGACTGAAAATAAGTTGAAGCACAAATATGGGATGCAAAAGAAGCTGCAATATTTCCTCTTCTTTGGACTTTTGGAATTGGATCTAGATTGGTTTCCATAAGCTAATTACCAGCTATAATTCAAGAAACTGCTAAAAAGTTTCTCTCTGGATTTCAAAAAAATATGTCTATATTTGCTGGCTGGTTTGGCGTGGCAGCATACAAGACATTCTACCCAATATAAAAAAAGATTCCTAATTTTTTTTAAAAAACTCAAACAACAGAATGAAATAAGAAGGGAAGAGAAAAAACCAGAGCAGAAGAAATTTCCATAAAAGAATCTAAGAATAGAATAGAATAGAATTTTTACTGGCCAAGTGTGATTGGACACACAAGGAATTTGTCTTGGTGCATATGCTCTCAGTGTACATAAAAGAAAAGATACCTTCATCAAGGTACAACATTTACAACACAAATGATGGTATCCCAGGGTACAATTTAACACTTAAGGATACAACACTTAATGATAAGCATAGAGTACAAAAAAGCAATCAGGAACAATCAATATAAATATAAATCATAATGATTACCAGCAACAAAGTTACAGTCATACAGTCATAAGTGGAAAGAGATTGATGATGGGAACGATGAGAAGATTAATCATAGTGCAGATTTAGTAAATAGTTTGACAGTGTTGAGGGAATTATTTGTTTAGCAGAGTGATGGCCTTCGGGAAAAAACTGTTCTTGTGTCTAGTTGTTCTGGTGTGCAGTGCTCTATAGTGCTGTTTTGAGGGTAGGAGTTGAAACAGTTTCAGAAGGCAGAATATTTCCTTTGTTCACAAAGAGAGAACTCAATTAAATCTAATTAGGTTTTAAAATGCTTTAAACGTTAGAGCTATTGGAAGCAGAAGTGATTAAGAGAACTATAAACTAGTTGCAATATTGTTTCACATGTAGCATTTCTGTATCAGAAAATAGTATAGCGTATAATTCTCAGATCTTCTCAGATTTAGAAGACATTTATTAGGTCTTTGAAGCTCACTCGTCACCAACACGGAAATCTCAGAAGAGAGATGAGGAACTCCGCTAGAGAATACAAATTCTTCAAGTTGTCATTTGAATTACCGGCAACACAAAAAAATTGTCCTGTACCACCAAGCCTAGGAGCCATGAAGTACATTCTAATTCCAACCGTGCAAGTGGGCATATCTGTTTAAAGGAATAAAGTCCTTCTTCCAAGCAAATTAATTTCATGGAAATAAATGGAAGTTTCACTTCCGGGCATGGCTTTTGGGACATTTCTTGGTGTGGAAATCACACCATCTGTGGAAATCACGTACAGATAGTCCTTGTCTTACAACCACAATTGAGCCCAAAATTTCTGTTGCCATGTGACACATTTTTAATTTTGTCCCATATTACAACCTTTCTTGGCACCGTTGTTAAGTGAATCACTACAGTTGTTAAACTAGTAACACGGTTGTTAAGAGGAACTGGCTTCCCCATTGACTTTGCTTCTCAGAAGGTCACAAAAGATGATCACATGACTCTGGGACACTGCAATGATCATGAACCAATTGCCAAACTTCTGAATTTTGATCACGTGACCGTGGGATGCCACAATGGCTGTAAGTGCGAAAAATGGTCATAAGTCACTTTTTTTCAGTGGCATTGTAACTTTGAATGGTCACTAAATGAACTGTTTTAAATCAAGGATTTAACCTGTATGCACTTTTGCTACAGTCACCAAGAATGCTGTGTGTGTTTTGGAGACCTAACTAAATTTTGATTTGATTTTTATGCTGCAATCCCCTCTAGTGTTTAATACACATTTCCATTTTTCTTTCAATTAATCACAGTTGAATCTGATAGGGTGCACCTGCTTTATTGTTCTAAAGACAATGAAATAAATTTGAACCTTCTCTCCACATGGAAGGGAAAACAATTTGCTTTGTTTTGAAGGCTGAAGGCTGCCCTTGTTTTGAATGTGCACTCATGCTCTTGCTTCATATATGTCTGTACTCAATGCCTGGTTGTGACTTAAAAGAGTGCCTTAATATTGCTCAAAAAGTAATTTTATAATATTTATCTTGTACCCAGAGGTGGGCAGCACATGAATTAACAACCAGTTTGCCCAACAGCAAAAATGTGAGCGCTTTGCTCCCGCGTGCGGCTTAAAAAATGCAGCTAAATAGGATGGCACAGTGCCAGGGCAGGTGGGCAGGCCCACCCGCAAGTCACAACTACCAGTTCTCTCAAACCAGTCTGAGCCGGCAGCAGCCCACCACTGCTTGTACCTTTGAATCAGTCTTGACTCCTGCTGTTTTCTTGGCAACATTTTCACCAGTGATTTGCATTGTCCTCTTTCTAGGATTAAGAAATCCTAGGAAGTCAGGATCCAAAAAGATCTTGACAGACTTGAACGATGAGCTGTATCTAACAACATGAAATTTAATGTAGAGAAAAACAAGGTTTTACACCTAGGCAGGAAAAACCAAAGGTACAAATACGTATTAGGCAAAACCTTGCTCTAAAACAGTAACTATGAAAGGGACCTTGGAGTCCTAGTGGACGATCACTTAAACATGAACCAGCAGTGTATGGCAGTAGCCAAAAAAGCTAATACAATTCTTGGTTGTATAAACAGAGGCATTGAATCAAAATCACATGAAATATTAGTACCGCTTTTTAGTAAGACCACACCGGGAATATTGTATCCAGTTTTGGTCACCAGATTACAAAAAAGATGTTGAGATTTTGGAAAAAGTGCAAAGAAGAGCAACTAAGATGATTAAAGGTCTGAAGACAAAAAAAAATGAAGAACGATTGCAGGAATTGGGTATGGCCAGTCTAGAGAAAAAAAGGAGTAGGGTTGATATGATAGTAGTAGTCCAGTATTTGAGAATTTAAGAAAAGACTGGACAGTCACCAGTCTGAAATAGTATAGGGTCTCCTGCTTGAGCTAGAAGACCTCCAAGGTCCATTCCAGCTCTATTCTGATTGATTGATTGATTGATTGATTGATTGATTGATTTTGTGCCAAAAGGAAGTCCAGAATTCAGAGTCTAATTTCCAGCCTTATCCACTAAACCAAACCAGCTCTGTTTGTACTTACTGCTTTATAATTTCTATTTCACACTTTTCTTACAATTGCTTCTATTGTAACATTGTGCTTTTTAAAACTTTTTTTTAATTCTCTAAAATTTCAGTAATGGGCAGTCTTCTGATTCTTAAGATTCTTTGCAGTGATTGGAGTAAACACTATTCTTTTTAACCACTATGACTGAAAATGCCTTTTTAACCACTATGACTGAAAATGAAAAATAACATGCATATTTTCTATTACTTTAGATTTAGTATTTAGCATATTTGATTTAGTGAAGCCAAAATCAATGACCTACTTTCAACTTTTGATCAATAATCTATGACCCTCACACTCACTTGGATCATAAAGTCCAAGTGAGAAAGTTCACATTTTTTAGAGTATACTGTAATTCATTAATTCATATTTAGAGTGTGCTTTCAGTTACATCAGTGGTAGTCAACCTGGTCCCTACTGCCCACTAGTGGGTGTTCCAGCTTTCATGGTGGGCGGTAGGGGTTTTGCACTTTCCTTTTTTTTAAATTTAATTGACTTTTTAAAAAAAATTCATAGCATTATTTAAAAACATTTTCATTAGGTTTTCATAAAATTCCCCGTGACAATTTAAATTTCTGAAAATATACTATTTGTATCGCCCACGCATAAGATTAGTTCACGTTACGTAAGTGAAACTAAATGGCGCTATAATGCAACCGCAAACAAAAGAGCCTCGTCCCAAAATAGCTCACGCATCTCCCTACAAACCGGTGGGCGGTTAGAAAATTTTACTACTAACAGAGATACAAAAGTGGGTGGTAGGTATAAAAAGGTTGACTACCCCTGAGTTACATAGTGGAAAGTGAGCATTTATTTTATGTTATTGCTTTGTGGCAAAGAGTTTGTATATATGTTAGTATATGTATGCTCAAACAGGGGTGAAATGCTACCAGTTCGCTCCAGTTCGAATGAACCAGTAGTGATAAAAAACTAGTAAAAAAAAGCTACCAGTTCGTTCGAACCAGTAGTTAAAAAGATATCGATTTGTCTGAACTGGTATTTCCGGTGATCAGCTGTGCTATGCGGTTTATATTCACTAGAAAACAGGAAATCCTGCTTTCTAGCAAAGCTAAATCGCGCGAAACAGCTGTTCCCCCTCTCGCTGTTCTACTTACTTCACTACCTAGTGAAGTCTTCTTTTTCCACACAAAGAATGCATATGCAGTGTGCTTTTGGCACACACTGCACATGCGGACATGCAGTATGTGCATTTGGCACACAGCGCATGTGCACAGGCAGTGAACCAGTGGTGATCCACGGAGGATTTCATCACTGTGCTCAACTATACTCCTCCTCTCTTGCACACATACTCAATTCTCACCTTTCTAAAAATGAAAGAATGGACACTGTGGGAGAATTCACATGAGAAAGTATAAGAGTTGTCTGGGAACCTTTAGCTTTGAAGGAATATGGATGTTCTCTCAGCTCCTGATATACTCACTGCCTGATTGATGTAGACACATCAGTTCACCCAGGCGTACCAGAATGCCAGAAAGAGAGATTTAATAAGTAACTGGTTTGAGTCTAAATTCTTGGATGGACTGAGCACAGAATAAAACTCGACAGGGTGTGAGGTTGCACTGTGGTTATATTGGGATGTTGCCTACTTCTTGGTCATTCTTTAGAGCATTGGCTTCCATGTATTATCTGTTAAAATAAATGCTTAGGACCTTGGAGGGAGATTCTATTTATAAACAGAAGCATGAAGCAAGTTCTCTAATATTCTTTTTATGCTAGTTGGCCAATTAGTCAAACAATCAAATCTTTATCATAGCTACTGTCAAGACCAGAATTAAAGATAATAAAACCAACAAAACTTATACAAAAAAAGTTGGCAAAATAAGCTTATTTTATAAAGCTTATTATTGACTCCATCTCTTGAAGAGCCAGCTTTCGTGCAATCTATATGTCTCCCACAAACTACCCTACAGCAGGTACATAAATCAAAAATTGACACATGGAAAAGCTCACAGGGAGACATAATTAGCAAATTTTAAATGATTGTTATTGGTTTTGAATGAGCAATTGATATATGCCTTCAATGCAAAATGCATAGTTCTTCATAGCTAATTAGGCATAAGTAAGTGGAAAGACAATAGCAAGCTAAGGTGAAAGAGGCAGCGTTGCGTATTTTTCATGCAATATTTCAACTGATTCCTCCACATATATTGGATTACTGTGCCTAAATTCCCAGCCAATAAACTATTAGAATATTGTTCTTTAAGTCCTTGACTCACAACACACCCCCTACCTACAACAAAGTAGATCTAGAGTGCAACAACCTAGACCCACTTAAGAGAAGCCCTTAAGAAAAGTCCAACTCTTTGGTTCCACAAAATGACCATCTGGATTTTTGTAGCCCAGATATGGCAGTTCAAACTCAATATCAAAAGAAACTGTCAACCATTAATACGAATTACATTTGCCCATATTACTATCAAGACTCAGAAAACTAATTCTGGGTAGCAGTTTTTCATTGGCTTCCAGCAACTATATTGCAGGTTAAATACTTCCTCAAGTCAAGATGAATTTCAAATGATTATAGAAAAATGTGGGTTAGACATCATCACCACTAGATAGATTTGTAACTGGCTGACCAACTGCACTCAACATGTATATCTACATGGAGGGACCGCACTCAATGCACCCTGCATCTACATGAAGGGAAGTATACAGTGGGATACCTGAAGGCTGTGTTTTAATCCCAGTACTCTTCAACATCTTCATCAATGATTTGGATGAGGGGATAGATGGGGAACTCATCAAATTTGCAAATGACACCAAGCTAGCAGGAATAGCCAACACTGAGAAGAAAGGCTTAAGATACAGAAGGATCTTGACAGATTTGAACATTGGGCGCGATCTAACAAAATGAAATTAAATGGTGAAAAATGAAAGGTTCTACATTTAGGCAAGAAAAACAAAATGCACATGTACAGTATATGTGGTACTTCGCTCAATAGTAGTAATGTGAGAGGATCTTGGAGTCCTAGTGGACAACCATTTATATGAGCCAGCAGTGTGCAGCAGCTGCCAAAAAAACCAACACAGTTCTAGGCTGCATAAACAGAGAGATAGAATAAAGATCACATGAAGTGTTAATACCACTTTATAATGCCTTGGTAAGGCCACACTTGGAATACTGAATCCAGTTTTGGTTGCCACAATGTTAAAAAGATGTGGAGACTCTGGAAAGAGTGCAGAGAAGAGTAACAAAGATAATTAGGGGACTGGAGGCTAAAACATATGAAGAATGGCTGCAGGAACTGGGTATATCTAGTTTAATGAAAAGAAGGACTGGGGTGAACTTCCGGTGGTGACGTCAGCATGAATGGAGCAAGAGAATGGGGCTCCGTTCCTGAAGCCCGAATTTCCCAGCCAGGAAGCCTAAAATAGGCACTATCGATCCTGGAGAGATTGAAAGAAAAAAGGGGGATCTTCGAGGACCTCGGGGGGCTGGCCCAAAGCACTGACAGCCTAGGAGTAGGAAGTGAAGATTGAGATAACTGCAATCGGTAGGAGAGAAAACCCCAAAAAGGAGGTACAACTATATTGTTGAATGGTGGAGCTGAAATATTGAGATTCTAAAACTAGAGACAGGAATACTGCCAAATAAATGCAATGGCTAGGAGGACAGAAAGGAGCAAAGGAAATAAACTGACAAGCCATGACAGTGCAAAATGAAGAAATAACAGATGAAAAAAGGAAAGAAACTCCAGCTAAATATATCTTTGTGACTGAGTGAAATGGTGACTATAAACTCTATACATCTATCTCTTTATTGTTAATAGTACTGTTAAATTTACGGAAGACTTTAAGGATTGAAAATGTTTGATATATTTAATTGTGGAATTTGAGTGGTGATTTGGGACATGGTGGATTTAATGGCTGTCTAGAAGGAATAGAAGTGGAAAACAACAGGATTGGTGACTGCTAATTAAGACTATCAAAATTGGATATTTTGGATATTTTTGGAGACTGATACAAACTTTACAATTGGAAAGAACTGAAGAGGAGACTAAAGGACAGACGGGATAAAAAAAAGGAGGGGACTACAGAGAATGATACAAGACTGAGTGAAGATTACACAGACTTAATAAAATAATACAAGAGACTTCACTTTGTGGAATATAAAAACTTCTAGAAATTGTGAAAGATGAAATAAATGTTCAACTGAAAGTAATCAAGATAAAATTGTGGAATATATAAATTATTATGTCTATAAAGTTTTGTATGGTTAAGTAATTATTGATATATACTTGAATGTTGATATTTGAAAATTAATTCTGAGTAATCTAGATTAGCTATAAGCAATAAAAGATAATATAAATCTGTATTTATATAAGTATATATCTATTTAAAATAAGAAGTTTACACATAGTAAAATATATATATTTATATAATAATATATTTATAATTAGATGTACATCTATATTTAATATTAATTATTAAGTAAAAAGAAATAATTTCTTTTTTCTTTTGCATCTTTATAAATAAATAAAGCTATACATAGTCTTAAGTAACTATATAGAATATAGAAAATAAGGATTTAAGAAATATAGTAAAATATATACTCTTTTAGACTTACAGATCTATAGCTATACTGGCAATGATATTTATATCTATATTTAGGAAATTAATACTTTAATTTTTATAGCTAATACGTTTAATATGATATTTTGGAAAAAATTACTTCAAATAGGAAAAATGACAAGCACAAACACAATAACAGTAACCAAAATAAATAAGAAAACGGCCCCAAACCCCGCATCTACTGCATCAACATTCAATAGAAAGTATGTTTGGAACAGATAAAGCAGGCTCAACGTCAAATATACAAAGCATCAAAACCACATTACTGATGATACAAGAGGCAATGACTAAAACACAGGAAGCGATTGCAAACAATCACAAAGAGACAAAAAAGAATCACAAAGACCTTAAATCCGACATGGGAGAAATGAAGATATTTAAAAAATGGATTATAAAATAGGAAAAAAATCAACAAAACATCCTCAAAAATGAACAAAGAATCCAGACAGTAGAGTCAAAAATGGAACAAACAGATAAGAACATAGAAACATCGGGGGGGGGGGGAATATGACAACTAATAAAGACTTAGAAGAATCAATAGTATTTCTGGAGATGGTGAAAGCATCCTTCTACCTCAGATTTCAAAACATTACGGAAATGTTTCTCTTTCTCCCTCTCTCTCTCTCTCTCTCCCCCCTCTCTCTCCCTCCCCCTTCCTCTTTTGGCAAGAGTACAGAAGAGATTTGACATTACCTTATTCCAGGATTTCTTTTTACTTGTCTCTCTACAGTCCTACTATTGGTCTCCTATTCAAAAAACAATCAGATCTTCTCTTACACAAACATATATTCAAAATAAATACAGAATCAGCCTATCTGATCTTAGCTCCTTGCAGATGGGATGGACTATAATTTCTACAAACAGAAGTTGCTACAATATCTCAAAGATGCTTTTTTTTTTTCAAGAGGCAACTGGACTTTCTGGTTTTTCTTTGAAGATGTTTCATTTCTCAATCTTCAGCTCAGAAATTGCTACAGTTGTTGAGTTCCTAGTTGCAAACTATAAACACTGTCTGGAAGGACCTAAATTTATAGAGGCTATTTTAGTCTTAAGCAAAGATTTAAAGTAAGAAAGGAACAACATGACAGAGCAAATTAAGCCTACAGCACAGTAGTGAAATGCTTCTGGATCGGACTGGATCATGTGATCATGCGATTGTGGCCAGTAGTTTTGCAATCCGGTAGCGATGGCAGAGCAAAGCTCCACCCACCTGCCCAGATGTCATTACTTTATATATTTATTTATTTACTATTATTTATTTATTATTTATTTATTTATTTAATATTATTTACTAATAAATACATTTATTTATTTACTAAATCTGCACTACTATTAATCTTCTCATCGTTCCCATCACCAATCTCTTTCCACTTATGACTGTATGACTGTAACTTTGTTGCTGACAATCCTTATGATTTATATTGATATATTGACCATCAATTGTGTTGTAAATGTTGTACCTTGATGAACGTACCTTTTATTTTATGTACACTGAGAGCATATGCACCAAGACAAATTCCTTGTGTGTCCAATCACACTTGGCCAATAAAAAATTCTATTCTATTCTATTCTATTCTATTCTATTCTATTCCTTCCTGGTTTTAACCAGGAAGTAATGTGTTTTGCGCATGCACATGCATGTGACGTGCAGCATGTACACTTCTGAACCGGTAAGGAAGGTAAGTAGATTTCACCTCTGCTACAGTACCTAGGTTTCCTGGAAAAATCACCAGTAAACTCAGTCAGATCTAATTCTGCATAAAAATCTATACATGGGATGAGCAACCCATAGCTATGAGGCCCATAAACCAACACAGTCACGCTTTCACTGACATTTACAAAAATAATGAGTCAGATCATTATTTTTTTAGCAGCATGATTTCTTGTGGAGTTTTTGGCACAAAATTAAATTTGCATTTTAAAAAATGATTTCCGCCAAACAAAACAATGGGAAGAATTAATTTGTTTGTTTGTTTATTTATTTATTTATTTATTAGATTTTTATACCGCCCTTCTCCCGAAGGACTCAGGGCGGTTTACAGCCAAGTAAAAAACATAGACATAGACAAAAATTTAAAACGTATTAAAAAACTGATTATAAAATGGCCAAATAGAATTAAAACTAAGATAAAACCATCCTAAAACCCCACTAAAAAATTTCATCAGGCTAGCCCCGTACGGTGGAATAAAAAGGTCTTGAGCTCGCGTTTAAAAGACCGGAGGTCAGGGAGTTGGTGCAACCCCGGAGGCAACTCATTCCATAGGGCTGGAGCCCCCACAGAAAAGGCCCTCCCCCTGGGGGCCGCCAGTCAACATTGCTCTCTACATGGGGCTACCCCTGAAGTGCACTCGGAGACTCCAGTTAGTCCAGAATGCAGCTGCGCGGGTGATCAAGGGAGCTGCACGCTGCTCCCGGGTAACACCGCTCCTGCGCAGTCTGCACTGGCTACCTGTGGTCTTTCAGGTGCGCTTCAAGGTTCTGGTTACCACCTTCAAAGCGCTCCATGGCTTAGGGCCCGGGTACTTACGGGACCGCCTGCTGTTACCTTATGCCTCCCATCGACCCGTACGCTCCCACAGAGAGGGTCTTCTCAGGGTGCCGTCCGCCAAGCAATGCCGGCTGGCGGCCCCCAGGGAAAGGGCCTTCTCTGTTGGAGCACCTACCCTCTGGAACGAACTTCCCCCCGGTTTGCGCCAAATATCTGACCTTCGGACCTTTCGCCGGGAATTAAAAACTTACTTATTCATCCAAGCGGGACTGGCCTGATTTTTAAATTTTAAATTTTAAATTTTAAATTTTTGTAATTTTATATGGGTTATTTTAGGTTGGGTCAATTGACGGTTTTAATTCGGCCATTATTGAATATGTTTTTTAAATTGATATTTTAACTTTGTATATAAAAATTTAAATAAATAAATAAATAAATAAATAAATAAAATTGTTTGACTGACGGCACCCTGAGGAGGCCCTCCCTTTGGGAGCACACAGGCCGATGGGAGGCTATAGGTGGCAGTAGGCGGTCCCATAAGTAACCCAGTCCTGTGCCATGGAGCGCTTTAAAGGTGATAACCAACACCTTGAATTGCACCCGGAAGACCACCAGCAACCAGTGCAGGCTGCGCAGGAGAGGTGTTATATGGGAGCATTGCGGTGCCCCTTCTATTACCCGCGCAGCCGCATTCTGGACCAGTTGGAGCCTCCTGGTGCTCTTCAAGGTGAGCCCCATGTAGAGAGCATTGCAGTAGTCCAGGTGGGAAGTGACAAGGGCATGAGTGACCGTGCATAGGGAATCCCGGTCAAGAAAGGGACGCAACTGGCGAATCAGGCGCAATTTGGCAAGGCCAAAACCCTGAATGGCTCATAATACACCAAAACTATTTAAAAGTAGTGTAACAGAGGCAAATAAACAACAAAATAGCAAAGCCAAACTAGTTGGACTATGTAGGTAAAGGTGCTTCAGATCTACAATTGGCACACTTCTGTCCATTATTCCATAAAGGAGCTACTCCCCAATGGATTTACATGGGCCTCTGGTGGCTCAGCAAACTAAGTCTGTCTGTTATTAACACAGCTGTTTGCAATTACGGCAAGTTCAAGTCCCACCAGGCCCAAGGTTGACTCAGTCTTCCATCCTTTATAATGTAGGTAAAATGAGGACCCAGATTGTTGGGGGCAATAAAAGTTGACTTTGTATATAATATACAAATGGATGAATACTATTGCTTAACACAGTGTAAGTCGCCCTGAGTCTTCGGAGAAGGGTGGGATATAAATTCAAATTTTAAAAAAAGTCACCTTACCCTAGGAAAATATGTGTTTAATTTAAGGAAATGGCCTCTTTAATGCAATTCAGAATTGTAAAGCAATCTATAAATATATCAGGCAGCAAAAAGTTTCAAAAGACTTCACTTCAATGAAAGTTCATATTAAATAGCCTTTCCAAACTGCTGCAAGAAAGAATAGGAACATACACAAACTTCATTTAATAAGTAAATAAATAAATAACAACAGAGTTGGAAGGGACCTTGGAGGCCTTCTGGTCCAACCCCCTGCCCAGGCAGGAAACCCTACATTTTCTTAAAAATTTCCAGTGTTGGAGCATTCACAACTTCTGCAGGCAAGTCGTTCCACTTATTAATTGTTCTAACTGTCAGGAAATTTCTCCTTAGTTCTAAGTTCTAGTTTTTAGTTCTAAGTAATGTTGCTTCGTATTGCTTCAAGCCCATGCTCAGTAGTTCTTGAAGATGAAAGAGGCTTTCGTGCATGGGCTATGAATGTAAAAGCACTGGATGGGACTTTGAATGATGCAACCAAGGAGACATCAGAACATTTCCTCACTTTTCTCCACTTCAAGGAAAATCATGTCATCCCTGTGATATGAAGACCTTATTTAGCTTCCTTGTGTAGTCCTAAATTCGACATCATACTGCAAAAACAACGTACAGAAGGGGCACAATGGCAAAACATAACACATTTTTAGAAGTCTTTCTGAATTCAAACGATGTGTGGAGTACAACACATTCAGTAATGACTTTAAATGTTTACCTTCAGTTTTAATGTGCAAATGTAGCAACTGAGATATTGCATAAAACTCATGAACTGAAATTATAATTATTGCTGTCACTTCATTATTGTAGCTACTGACTGTTACTCATATTAAACTTGGCAATATATGGACATTCAGTAGGATGAAATGAGGAGGATATGAAGGGGTTGTGAAGAGAATAAATGGGCTGTACAATGTTGATTTTTGCATATGAAGTTGAAAAACAATCACAACATGTGTATGGCCATCATAGCCTTACCGATATGAGCAAGTATTTTATCCGTCCAACCATTTTACTTCATGCACCTCAGTACAGTAAAGTTTACTGCTGTCACCTAACAACACTGGCAACATTGGAAGGAATAGATCATTTGCTGGCAGGAGGGGAGCAACTCAAGAGGTTTATAAGTTAAATTTAATCCTTCAGACAGCATACTAGCTGTCAAATTAAAATATTCACCAAAGCAATTAAATGCCAAATGTAAAACAGTTCTTGCTTGGATTTTCAAGGCTGCTTAAGCATAGTCATTAAAAGAATCAATATGACAAAAAACAGACAGCATAATGTTTCTGAAGAAAGACTTAAGAAATCAAGGCTGTTATTTAGAACAAAAAATGTCTGCAAATCTCCAGTTACAGTATGGCAACACAATGCCCTCTAAACCATCTAATAAGTTGATCCCATGTGAAAAGACCTGACTTGATTCAGGGTTTCCTAAACAGCCTCTTCCAAGTAATCCTATTTAAATCAAGACACGACTAGTGAAACACTCAACAACAACCTTATAATTCCTTCAAGGGTCATTTCTTAATGACCCTTGATAGTTACAGTAATATTAAATTTGCTACCTAGAACCATGACATCATAAATGGCCTTCCTTACACAACAACATCTCTTCAGTTTCCTCCAAAGAGATTGGCTCACTCTTACCCTCCTATTTTACCCAACTGGAAAGTGTTGGGAGGGAGGGGGGAGATAGGGAGTTTGCCAGAGAACCTTCAGGCACAAGGACCAGGGGTGGGCTGCTGGGGGTTCACAGGGGTTTGGGAGAACCTCAAGCTAAGATTCTGTGCAGTTCAGAGAACCCCCAAATCTCATTCCTGGCTGGCCCTGTCCTCCCTGTCCCATCCTTCCCAGGAGTCCCCACACAGCCGGTTTTGGATGCAGGTAAGTGCAGGGTAGGTGGGGAGGCTTGGGGAAGGCAAAAAACGGTCCTACTGGAAGTTTGGGAAGGCCAGAAACAGGTCAGTTTCCTGCCTCCAGAGGGCCTCCAGAGGCTGGGGAGGCTGTTTTCACCCTTCTGGAGGCTCGAGGAAAGCCTCCGGAGCCCGGGGAGGGCAAAAATGTCCCGTCCCCCACTGTGGAGCAGGAGGCTGACAAGGCCACTCCCACCATGGCCATACCCACAATGGCCACGCCCACGCAGCAACTGAACAGAGAACCCCTTTGCTAAATTTTTTGAAGCCCAACCCTGACAAGGACCCAAAGATTTCTTTACAATCCTTCCTGGATTGTATGTGATAATGTGATAATAACAAATACAGACGAGATAAGAAGTACTTAGCTTGATGTATTGATTTTATTTGGAAGTCTCTGTATGTGAGATTGTTGCCTTTCCTTCTTTCCTTAAATCTCTCCCTTTTCAGTAAATTCAATTTTACATCTAGAGATTTGGTTCCCTTGGTTTTATAAAATTAATTTCTTCTTCATTTGCAGGACAGCATCGTTATCCAATTACCTCTTATATACTGGCAGAAGGATGATTAAATTCTATAATTTGGGGCTTTGGATCAGAATTTTTTTTTCCTGTTTTGCCAGAGATGTACTGCAAGCTGAATCCCTAACCAGGAAAGCCAATAACTGTCCAGATGAGCAGACTAGAAGGTCTAAGGAGGTTCAGCCTAATTGTGACATCCTTTCATATTTAACTTCTACTGAGCAAAATTAGGAAGAAGTCTGCTAGGGAGATTTAAATTATCTCCCCATCCACTTTATAACATCAACTTAAAAGCTTCATAAACCCAAATCTAGTAGAATCCAGGAATAGAGGTAATTAGTTGTGCCTATTGTCATATTTTAAATTATCAGTGTCAGGAAATTGTTATTTGCCTAACTAACAAGTTAGGCAAATAACAAGCCAGGCAATATATAAACTAACTATGTATGTTTGTAGAAAGGCATGATATTGAAAGAAGACCTTGTTTGTTGTGCAAGTCTATGTTGGTAAGAAGACTTGATATTTGTAACATCCCTGACTGGCTTTATATGTGTATGACCTGGAATTGTTTTTGGACTATGTCTTTGCCTTTTCCCTAAACATAAAGGAATATCAAACCCCAGTTTGTCTGCAAGTGACTGTTATTGTATACAACCAGTCTCAATTGGTTTCATGCGTAAGGTACTCTGCTCACAGTCCACAACCTTGGTTGTGAACCCAGATTACCCTTAACAATCAGAAATACATGTCTGAATTTAGGAAAAGTAATACTATAGAACCAAATAAATTGCTCCATTATAATTAAATTTTTAATATTTGCTAGCTAGGAGTTTCAGTTGATGAGTAAGAAGACCTTTTGGATCAGAGCAAAATTGCACATAGTCCAGAATCTTGTTTCTCACTAGCACAAATGAAGCCCAGCATATTCCCATATTTGAGTGGCATGGTAGCTGAACATCCTTGAGTGAAATTGGTGGCCCAATTACCATTGCTGATCAAATCTCGTTATTATTTTCATTGTTCTGAGTCACTGCTGAATGGCAGTATCTACTTGCATATTTGTAAATGTACTTTAAAATATGTCTTCTGAGTCCATTTTAGCTCTTTGGGGAGAGATTGGTACAGTGGTAACAAAGGAAACTAATCAGGTACCAGAGGGAAGGAGACGTGCTCTAAAACATGGGTCTCCAACCTTGGCCCCTTTAAGACTTGCGGACTTCAACTCCCAGAGTCCCTCAGCAAAGCTGGCTGAGAAACTCTGGGAGTTGAAGTCCGCAAGTCTTACAGGGACCAAGGTTGGAGACCCTGCTCTAAAACACCAAATCCAGCTTTTTGCTACTGTGTGTGTGTGTGTGTGTGTGCTTGCAGGGGTGGTATTCACTTACCTTCGCTACCGGTTCTCAAATGTGAGTGTGCGTGCTTGCTTCACTCACACGTCCACCTCAGCACATGCGCAGGTCCTTCCGCGCATGTCAGAGCATCAAAAATGGGTTGTGATGACATCTGGGTGAGTGGTTGGCGCCTCCGCAGCCGCCGCTACCAGTTCACCCGAACCGGATAGAACCAGCTGAATAGCACCACTGTATGTATGTATGTATGTATGTATCATTTCTGTAATTCAGAAAGAAGGCTGATACATAGATAGGTTGCTTACTTTGTCTCACTCTTTTCAAATACCTATTTTCAATTGTTAATTGATTGAAACCAAAAGCAATTTAAAAAGTGAGGGTTTGGTCAAAGATAGTATCTTTACTTGTATCTGTATCTTTAAAAGGCTAAGTCTGCTCCTCAACTCCTTGCCACTTTACTCATGCGAAAACCTCAAAATTCCGTCTTCTCAAGAGAAGCAGCAATTCAGGGTGCAGGTGGACCATCTCTCTTCCCTTCTTTATGCAGAGAGGATTCACTGGCCAGAAACCATTACCAGCTGCCATTCAATTACAGTACCATCTTCACTCCTTCAGAGATGCTTAGTCCACCGTAGAACCTCATTTGTGATACTCCCAGTTGGACTTTCATAAAAATTAATTTCTTTGCACAGTACTGGGCCAAGAAGTTAAATGAACCCATTTTTAGGGGATTGGTGTGCACATGTGTGCTGCCTCAGGCATGTTTTTCAGTTTTCGTTGATGTTTTTATTGCTGCTTTTAATTGGCTGTTCACTGCCAAGAATCATGTATCAAGGAATGCACCATACAAATCAAATAAATTGGGGGAAAAACATTATGAAGACAAGGGAATAAATGATTGTTGTCAGAGAATGCTCATATTGTATTAAGTGCAAGTGGGAAAACGTCCACAGTGGCATCTGAAAAACTCACAAGGAGGGAAGGAAAGGAAAACATTTTCCTAATAAAATTCTAAGTGTTATTGTTGAGCATACAGGTAATGCTTCTAACCTCGGTTGCCAATTACAGGCTTCTTATTCTCCATTACCGTATATACTCGAGTATAAGCCGAGTTTTTCAGCACGTTTTTTGTGCTGAAAAACGTCCCCTCGGCTTATACTCGAGTATATACGGCTTATACTCGAGTTTTTTTTTTCTTCTTTTTTTCACATTATACCGGATGGCGCAAACTTGGCGGGCTTTTGCATTAGCGCGGGGAAGCCCTGCCGGTGCAGTGAGAGGGCGGGGCGGGGGAGCCGCCAGCCTTCTCGGCTGAGGGAGGGAGGGTTTCCCCGACCGGTAGCTGCCTCATTTCCCACCCTCGGCTTATACTCGAGTCCCCAGTTTACCCCAGTTTTTTGGGGTAAAATTGGGGACCTCGGCTTATACTCGGATCAGCTTATATTCGAGTATATATGGTACTTTGTCCAACTATATTTTAAATCTGTCTCAGCTACTGGCTGTTCTTACAGCTTACAGCAATTCCCATATGACAACCACAGCATAGCAGCTTTTAAAGAGATGGAGAACTTGCTCACTGATTTTCCATTTTATAGAAAGTGTAGCCATACTAAGGCGAAGGCTTCCACATGCTGCCAGTAGGTTCATTTTGAAAAATAAAAATAAAAAAATAAGGGTTTCCCACCCACCCACCCTTTTATTTTTTATTTTTTTTGGTTCTTTCTTTGGGAAGACATCTCAAAATAGGAAAATGCATTGAAAAGAGACAATTTTAACTGCAAAATACTCAGGACAAATGTTATATCCCTCTGTATGTGTGTTTTTCTTTCTTGTTTCAGTCTTTATTTTTAATTTTATGTATTTTTCATCCACTGATCCAAAATATAAGCCTATTGGTTGCTTTGTAAAGCAGCTTTCAATCCTCAGAGAAATGGCTTTAGATAACATTTCACAAACCTAATTTTTAAATTCCAAGAATTATTTTCTTACCATTGGGTTCATCTCAATGAGGTAGCAACAAAATTAAAAACAGTGCCTCTTACCTGTCATTTCTTTTATTATTCACATCTTGGAGAAATACAGTAAATAAATTATGTAAAAAGAGAACCTGGGAACTAGAATCAGCAGCTGTTTAGAAGGGGACCAGGGGAATTTACAGAACGTCTGGCCCAGCACTGAGGGCTACACTCTCCATCTGCTCTTGAATTTTTCTGCAGCCTCCAAGCTAGATGCAGAGCAACGAATAAAAACAGGAGCAGTTTGATTGTTCAACTCTATTAACTCTTCAGGTGCTTTCAAAGCCATCACTTTGTGGATGTTTCACTGAAAAATCCACTCTTGTAGCAAAGAAAGAAACAGAAAATAGTCCTTGCAATTCATAACTATCTCATGCCTTTCTTAATTAACTGAACCAGCTAAATTGCCCTTGTGAATATATCGATGTAGGACATAAGAGAATTAGGTGCCCCCATTAGCTGAGTGAAATGATACTGGGATTTAGCTGCAGGAAGCTCAGATTCAATTCTTGGCATGGGCAGGTAGGAATTTAAAAAAGATTCATATTTGAAAACTAGAGAGATAGTGCAGCATAATGTAGCTTTCTATGTTCCTGTGGTTCTAAATGTCCCATGCTCAACACAAGCTTTTATTCATAGCATAATAGGATAATAGAAAGCACATTAGTAGCTATACCTTTTTAAAAGGCTAATGGTAAAATATTATCAAACTAGAAAATCACAGTTTCCTTCTGCAGATATTCATTTTGTACAGCTCATATACAAAGATTGAAAATGTGGTTGATATAAGAATTTACATGTCGTCAATGTACCCAGAATGCACGTTTCTAAAAATTTAGAGCATCTCAGAGATCAGCAGCATTTTCAAATATTGGAAACTATCATACTTGTTTAAAAAATGATTTAAAATTGCCAAAGTATTTTCAGATCTATTTCGAATATGCAGTTGTCTTTTCCAGATCTGGTCTTCTTTCAATTTCATCTATATACATAAGCCAGTCAGAATGGTTATTAAAGTTCTCTGTTCTTAACCATCCTCAAGGGAGTTTTATAGTCACTTTTCCCATCTAACACAGACCTACTTTCCTAGTTCAGCACCATACATTTATTACTGGAACACTTTGTAGAATACTGCAGCTCCTTTATTAACCCTTTCAGCTAACATTGTTCCCCTATTTTAAATTGTTTAAGATCTCTGAAGTTTCTCTGAGACTCAGCATTCTTCCTCCAACATTTCTTACATTTGTTTTTCTTCTTTTTAATCTTTGGTTTATTGTTACCACTGTTCATATTGTTGTTGCCTATATTGTCCAACTTCTTCTAAAAGGTTATTGTTATGGCTTCTAAAATCTTAGCTATGGCTTAAAGAGTGATTTAGTCAAAAACATAAATCAGTAAACCTAGCCCAAAAAAATGACATCACAAGCCTGCAAGCTTTACTTAAACTTTCAACGTCATTTCACAAGTGGAAGAGAAGAAAATTAAATAAATATTAAAATTAAAATTTTAGGAGCAATCAGAAAATAGGTGTATGCAGTACTCATCATCCCAACTTGACTGTTTTTTTCTAGACCCATTCAAAAAAATGTCACTCAGTTTCAGCAAGCATTTGATTATCGTTGACTTACTTATAGATGCTCTTGGCTGTATCACATGCCTCAAATTCTAACTGGCATATCCAAGACATATCCAATAAATTGACTAGGTGGCTCAGTGGCTAAGACACTGAGCTTGTCGATCAGAAAAGTTGGCAGTTTGGTGGTTCGAATCCCTAGTACAGGTTTCCGGCATGAGCAGGGGGTTGGACTAGATGTCCTCCAAGGTCCCTTCCAACTCAGTTACTGTTAAGGCTTATTGATGCTCTATCAATATTCTTTAAAAAAGGCTTGGTAATGAAGTCAGAAACAATCCAAAACATTTCCTTTGCTTCATACTAGGAAAAGCACTATAGAATGCCCCCTCCACCCTTAAGAAACTGGATCTCCAAAGAAGACAGTTGTTGAGACTAGTTAAAGGAATGAAAAGGCATTACTCATCTTAGTAAAAGCAGACACCTGCAGGCCATCTATTATTGTGAGGGTTTCCATTGGAACTGCTGGAAATGGAACCAGTTTGGAAGAATAAAAGCAAAAACAATTACAACAGAAACAATAGCACTGCAATGCAAATCACAAACAACACAATACAGAATCAATGTAATATAATAATGCTAGTTAAGAAAACCAGTGGATTATTAATTGATCAATACAACTCAGATCAATTATTGCTAACGACAGTCCCAGAACATTTCAACACCAAGGCTGTTTAGCACTGCAAGGTATAGCTTTTCTGCAAAATTTGAAAACAGAATAAACAGAGGTTCCCTACTGCATATTGGTATCATATTATCCAGCCAGCATTTTCCCTGGAGCCAGCATTACTGCATATTGTTTCTTCAAATAAGTCACAATCTCTGAATATCCATAAAAAGTTAAATCAAACAAAAACGTTCTGTATCCAAGTTCTTTCAGCCCTTCCTTTCTGTGTCACTATTTTGAGGATACTTAATCAGCATGTAAAATGCAAGAACAGGTAAGGATAGTAAATACTATGGAACAAACATTAAAAAAAAGAAATCTGCAAAATAAAAATATAGCAATAAAATAAATCACTTCCTAAAAGCAGCTAAGGAAAGGAGTATTCTCTCTACAGATGTAAATGAATTCTGGACTTTTATGTGGATTTTTATGAGATCTGTCAAAACATACATTACCCTGTGGTACCAACAGGAACACGAAATTCTGTTAAATTCAGTATTTCTGTTGTCGAAAGGGATCCAAGCACGAATAAACCATCTACTTGTAAAAGATGAATATAAAGAAAATTATATTTTTAAATATGGGCTCCTGGCCTTTTACGTCCATAAGCATAATACATGATTTTTCTTTCCTATCATGTACTCTCTTTTTTACACTATCATTCACCTGTTATATACAGTTTTCATGTCCCCAGATTGAACAAGTTCTTGAAAGATCTATATTGTATGGAAAGTTGCCAAGGAAAATGTATGTTTTTCTTGCATATTTTTCATCCAATGGAATAAATACTGCTTTGCTTTATGCAGTCATCAAAATGAAACAATTCCAGCAAACTTTTGGATGAAGCATTCATTCTCATTCTATGCTCAATTTCAATTTCTTGTGACTAGTGCCTTTAATAGTCCATTGCCTGAAAGTCAATTATATACATGCCTGTTTCTGCTTTCATAATAAATGGCAAAAAAAATTTAGCCAAGAAAGTTATCTCTAATTGTCTTCTACATTCCCCAGTGTTGATATTTGCTTGATTCAAGATGAATGTCAGAAACTCAGATTTTTGGAAACTGTATGTATGTTAGCAGTATTTGTATTAATATAATGGCATACAGTATGGAACAATAGAAGCAATAATATAGGATTCTTCTTAAGAAATTGCTGATTTTGGTAGCATTTCCAAACATGTTGTAATTCTCAAAGAGATGCTTTTGGTAATGGTTATGAGAAATTTAAAGAATACATAAAGCCAACAGGTGTATAATGCATTTACCTTTTTTAAATGAATATTATCTTTATATTACACAAAATATTCCATATTTGGGATTAATAGCAAAGCTCTTCCTAGGATACTTTTGTCCAGTAACAATTGGAAACTTTCAATGAAGCAGGGTTTCTCTATTTTTTTTCTTTGCTAAAATATGTGGAACCCACAGGAGGAGCGGGTGTTCAAAAATTGGCAAGGTTGTAGATGAAGTATTGTGATGCCAGCTTTGCCCATTTTGAATATAATATATTAGAAGGGGTGGATTTTGCATTGCCACTTCCTTAATGTTGCTGACTTTGATAGATATGCACACCATGAATACCATGGAAGAAAATCACATACTTGGTTTGGAGATGTTCAGGTACCATTTTTTTTTATTTATTTACATTTATATCCCGCCCTTCTCCGAAGACTCAGGGCGGCTTACAATATATAAGACAATAGTCTCATTCTATTTGTATATTTTACAAAGTCAACTTATTGCTCCCCCAACAATCTGGGTCCTCATTTTACCTACCTTATAAAGGATGGAAGGCTGAGTCAACCTCGGGCCGGGCTTGAACCTGCAGTAATTGCAGGCTACTGTGTTCTAATAACAGGCTTCTTAACAGCCTGAGCTATTACGGCCCCAATATGGAAGTTTTCACCTAGTTTTTCTGTGGGTAGAAGCCATTGGGTTAGGTAGCTACTTTCATACCCTTCCATATAAAAGGAGGATGCAATATACTTCTTCCTGCAGGAGTAAATTCATCAAAGTTCATTTCTATATTTTGAAAAAGTATTGAAATAAAAAATAAAATACCAAATAAATTGTATGGTAAATATGACCTTTTTTGGCATTATTTTCTCCCTTTATTTGGGGTTTCCCATGCACTTATTTATTCTACATGTAGCTTAGGATGATGGCATGGGTGTAGAATATTTTAGACTGCCATTCTATCTCCAATTAAAAGTAAGAAGTTTGTTTCTCAAAAACTGTCATGCATATTTGAAAACAATTCCAGCAATATTCAATTTTGGATTGGAGAACATGGTTTTGTAAATTTCTCTGTAAGTTTCTTGGAAAACAAACAAATAATCAAACAAACAGAATTGCAAGAAGATAATGGAATCTTAGAAGCAAAGCAAAATGTAACAAGCCGTAGGAAAATTCCACCACTTTGGTAGGAAGTTGTAAAAAATCTCTAGGGAGCCTTCAGGGACTTACCAAGAAATGTTGGGTTTTCTAACGTCTACAGTATTTTTCTAAACAGATCTCATTAGAGAAGCCATAGCTTGGGCAATAGACCACCAATGAAACTGCCTTGAAAATTTTGGTTTTTTTTTTACTTTTTTTTTATCTTAATGCCTTATTTTATTGTAACAGAGAGAGTTGGAAGTCAATGCTTCTTTTTCTCCACACACACACACACCCCACAATCTTTCTTCACTTCTCTTCCCCTCCTCCCACCCTGGTTTTCTATTTACTTTTGTATTTTGTATTTTACAATACTTTATAACTCAATAAAAATGTTAAAGTTAAAAAAAGAAAACTTATTTTTTTTCATAGACTGTGTTTTCCATAACAAATTGTACCTTAACCAAACAACAACTATTGACCAAAAAATAAAATTAAAGACAGGATTTTTGATTGAAGGGAAATTGATTTCCTGAATGGAGAAGGTAGACAGTGTTAGCCTTCAGGCTCCTTACAACTTTTTGGGAGTCTGGTAAATATGTTCAGCTAAACACATCTCTGCAGAAGTTAATACTAAATATTGCCTATATTTATTTTAATAAACTGTATTCTGCCTTGCTCTTCATAGGACAGATGCCTGTACACCCAAAGATATGGAGAACAGGAGAGAAGAACTAGTACATATGTTCTTAGTTTTAGTTCTATAGTAGGCATCCTAATTACCTGCATAGAGCTACCAGACAATTTTATTTCCAATTCCAAAGGTTTTTGTTCCAAAATTCTGGATCAAAAACTTAGCCTGGCAATATAGCTGTAGTTAGGAGACAAGCAAGAAATCCTCAATTTCCGCAGTATTATCCCATACAGAGTAAGTTCATTTTGAAAGGATGATTATCTCCGCCTGAAATTTCAATTTTCAGTTGTTACGGACCTAGGTTTGCATAACTCTACTTGATTACAAGGGATATTGAAAATACAAGGCAGTTTGCATCATATCTCTGCAATAGTCACTTGCTATTTTTCTAATCATCTCAATCCTGGAAAGAATGTGTTTGGAAAACAACTGGTTTGGCATATACAAAGGGCTTTAAATTGACACTGGAAGGGGAGGGAGACAAATCTTTTAGGGCTTAATCCCAAGCAAGACAACCAACAAAGTCGTGACAAGGAAAGGGATCTCAGATATAAAACAGGAGACATAGGAAGCAAGTACAGGGTCAATCAAAAAGGACGCAGCTGCCTACTTATTAACACTCAAAATATGAGGAACAAACACGGTGAACTTAAAGTCCTACTACACCAGGGCAAGTACATTGTTGCCATTACTGAAATTTGGTGGGATGAAACTCTTGACTGGAATATACTGCTAGAAGGATTTACATTTCAATAGAAATAGACCTAACTCAAATACTTTGGCCACCTAATGAGAAAAAAGGACTCACTGGAGAAGAGCCTAATGCTGGGAAAGATTAAGGGCAAAAGAAGAAAGGGACAACAGAGAATGAGGTGGCTGGATGGAGTCACTGAAACAGTAGGCGTGAGCTTAAATGGACTCCAGAGGATGGTTGAGGACAGGAAGGCCTGGAGGAACATTGTCCAGGGGGTCACGATGGGTTGGACACAACTTTGCAACTAACAACAAAGAAAGAGACCTAACAAAAGAGAAGATGGAGTTGCATTATATGTAAGAAATAATTACACCTTTATAAAAATGCAAAAAGCAAGGATGAAAACATGTGTTAATCCATTTGGGTTATTATAAAAGAAAAAGCAATGTCATTGCCATGGATGTATACTACAGATCACCCAACCAGAGGAAATATATGAATTTTTTTGCTAATCACTTATCTAAGGTGTGTAGGAAGCACATCAGAGTAGTGGACAACTTTAACTATCTTGACATCAACTGGGGTACAAACTCTGCACTAAGTGGGAGAGCAAACAGGTTCCTGACAAGCCTAGCAGCTGACATTGTCATCCAAAATGTAGAGAAGGAAACAAGAACGTCAGCTGTACCAGACTTAATTCTTACTAAAAGGATGAAGTAATAGAGAGGTAAAAGTTGTGGGAACTTTGGGGGACAGTGACTATGTCAACATAATGCAGACACAACTCTCAAACAAAATTAAACTAGGGTCTTAGAGTTTAACAGAGCTGATTTCAGCAAACCTAGAGAAACTTTATGAAGGACTCCATAGATGGAAATCTTAAATGACAAATTAATGTGGTATGGCTCCAGAAGTTGTGGATGCTCATTCACTGGAGATTTTCAAGAAGAAGTTGGATAACAATTTGTCTGGATGGTAAGGTCTCCTGTTCGAGCAGAAGGTTGGACTTGAAGACCCCCAAGATCCTTTCCAACCCTGTTATTCTATGTTCTAAATTCTAAGTCTGGCAGCACTAATGCTCTCATTTTTTGAATCCATCTGCTAATGAATGACAATCTTTAGATTGTCTTCTTGAAGATGCAGTGAAGAAATGGAGAGATTTCCACTTTAACTTGGCCTTGTACAAATTGTCCTCTTGGGAAAAAGAACAATTATGACTTCCAAAGTTCTCCAGAGCTTGGCTATCCTTGTTCCTCTTGCAGACAGAGATAGATATTTGGCTGTAATTCTACGTGTACTCTCAGGTACAATCAGATAAACCAATATTGGCTCAAATGTAGATTTTATCAATACCACTGTTTTGTCAGTTCTGATCTTTGAAACTATCTCCCTGTGTGATGAAACACAGAAAGCAAGCAATGGCATTTTTTTTCTCCTAAGCCAGAGAAATGTTGCATTGTGTTGTATTTTCCTTTCATAATCAATAGCGGAGTCATTTGAGAAGAGATAATCTTTGCTATTAAGCAAACATATTTAGTAAATAACACTATACTTTCCTTCTCCAAGGACTACCACTGGGAGAGTCAAGGATCTTACTGGGTTGACCTTTTTGCAGCAAGATTACACAGATGACAAATTCCTACAGTAAGCCTTGTTACTTCCAAACAAGTGGAAATGATGGATGGTCAACCCTTAAGAATGGGCCCAATTACAAGGACTTTCTACAGCAACAGCTTGGACAATTCTACAATGATTCTTTGGATGGGTAATAGAAGACAGAACATAGTCTTTTTAGAGCTTGTTTGTTTGTACTATAGCAGAAACCTTGTTTAATATCAACACTTTGTTAATGTTGAAAAATTACTGGAAATAATTTCCAGTTTAATTTTCACCCAACACATTCTCAATCAATTCCTACATCCAGTTCAAAGCAAGCAAATGTGCCATTCAATTCAGTTGACATATATACATACATACATACATTAAAGATAAAGGTGAAGGTTCCCCTTGCACATATGTACTAGTTGTTCCCGACTCTAGGGGGTGATGCTCATCTGCGTTTCAAAGCCGAAGAGCCAGCACTGTCCAAAGATGTCTTCATGGTCATGTGGCTGGCATGACTAAATGCCAAAGGTGCACAGAACTCTGTTACCTTCCCACCAAAGTGGTCCCTATTTTTCTACTTGCATTTTTTACGTGCTTTCGAACTTCTAGGTTGGCAGAAGCTGGGACAAGTAATGGGAGCTCACCCCGTTACGTGGCACTAGGGATTCGAACTGCTTAACTGCCGACCTTCCAATCGACAAGCTCAGTGTCTTAGCCACTGAGCCACCATGCCCCTGCATAATACATTAAACATCAGCAAATACAGAAACATTTAACAGGATTAAAAGGTAAAATCAGGAAAAGACAGAAAGACATTAACAAGATGTGAGAATTTGTACCACCCATTTATCTTGATTGATTATGTGCCATCAAGTAATTAAAGACCACATTTTCCCATGATGATTTATCCCTAACCTGTTCTTTCAGATCTCTCAACATATAACCCCTCTATTTGAGCCCATTCACCTTGTTTCTAGTATTCTTCCTCTCTTTCCTTCCACCTTTCCTAATATTAGAACTTTTTCCAGGTAGCTACCACATTTCTTCCGTTAATGTGTCCAGAGTAGGATAATTTAAGCCTGGTCATTTATGCAAGTGAGAACTCTGGGTTAATATGTTCAATGATCCATCAATTTGTTTCCTTAGCTGTCCATGGTATTCTCAGGAGTCTTCTCCAGCACAAAAGTTCAAAAGCATCAATGTTGTTCCTACCCTACTCATTCACAGTCCAACCTTGACTTGCATGATTCTCATCTTTGTAGGTATAGACACTTCATGGTATTTGAATATCTTTTCCAAGATATTCATGGCTGCTCTACTGAGTGCTAGCTAGTCTGCAGCATATTTCTTTACTGGTTTTTTTTTTTATACTTCATGGTATTTGAATATCTTTTCCAAGACATTCATGGCTGCTCTATTGAGTGCTAGCTAGTCTGCAGCATATTTCTTTACTGGTTTTTTTTTTCCTTTACGGTTGATGGTTGAACTAGAAGACCTGCAAGGTCCCTTCCAACTCTGTTATTCAAATAATAAATAAATAATGGATTCTTCCAAATCTTAATTATATTAATCAAGATATAGTCACCCTATTCCTACAACATATTTAACTAGCTTGAAGCTGCATTTAAAACATTAAATGGCTTTTTTTTACCCATTTGAACAAACTCTAATCAGTTGTGCTGAATTATGCCACTAATTGTCTATCTGTCCAATTCGATCCAATAGATTGGGCATACTGCAGATCCTGTCAGCCAAAGAATGTTAACTGGCAGGAACTAGAAGATGGGCTTTATCCGCTGTAGCCCTTACCTTATGGAATAGCAATAGCAATAACATTTAGGATTATGTACCACCCCATAGTACTTTACAGAATACTCTGGGCAGTTTACAATGTCAGCATTATTTGGATATTGCTCCCAACAATCTGGGTCTTCATTTTATTGACCTCAAAAGAATGGAAGGCTGAGTCAACCTTGAGCCCTGTCAGGATCAAACTCTGGGCTGTGGGCAGATTTAGCCTGCAATACTGCCTTCTAACCACAGGGCTCCTGAAATATTCTCTTCCTTGGAGATTAGAATGACCCCAACTCTCTTGGCCTTTTGCAAAACGTTAAAAAATGTGCCTATGTATTTGGGCCTGGGGCTCAGAAAGTGTTAAGAGCTTTACAGTTAGTTGATTAATTATCTAGGTTGCTGTTTGTATTTATTTAGTTTTTGCATGTTTATGCCATTTTAATGTATGGTTGAGTTGGGTGGCTACAGAAATTGAATGGATGGATGGATGGATGGGTAAATAACCCAGTCAAACTCCAAGGAAAAAAGCTGAAGAGAAAGAGTGATGGAAAATATAAGCCTCTATAATACAGAATTCTATTACACTTCATCAGCAGCAAAGCGGTACCTATTAATGTTTGTCTGACCAATGGGGAAAGGGCTCTTGATGTCATATCGTCTTGTTAGTAATTGCCTGATGCTAGGGCTCATGGGATATTTCACATGTCAAAACTGATTACTGTTGCCTCAGTGTAACTATGCTACCAGGGACATGAGTAAAGAGATTTTACTGAGTTAGTGGCTGACAGGATGAAATGTATTGTGGGAATGGGTGCACTATTCTATCTTTATTTTTGTCTGTTTGCTGTTTTATTTTATTACTTATAGAAAGAAAAATGACTGAAAAAGTGATGGGAAAACATAGCAGGAATACAAGTTGTTTTTACTCTGTAAAAAAAAATATTTAAATGAGGCAGACTGATATGTGAATAAACCTCTCATCTGGAAAAGCTGCAGTCATTTGTAAGCAAAGGGTCATCAGAGTGAGCCATCTTTAATTATTAGAGTACACAGATTTCTGTTTGTAGGCAATTTTCCTTCAGTGCATTTTCACCACCTGGAAAGCCTTTGGCTAAGAGGAAGCTGTTGATAAGAAAATGCAGCAGGTACTGGGAGGGCAAACAAATTGGCAGCTGCATTTGGTCTATCTGACTGTGTAGTTGCTGACCCAGTGTATAGCTCATGCTGATATTAAGCCTGTCATATAATTTTTGCTTGAAGCAGAGATTTCATTGCTTCAAGTAAGTTTTCCCTTCCATGTGATTTTCCTAAACCATTGGCCATTCAGTAGGGCTAGATCCAGTGGTGCTATTGAGCCAGTATTATCCAGTTTGGGTGAACTGGTAGCGGTGGCTGCGAGAGGCTCTGCCCACCCACCATCCCGTTTTTGATGCTCTGCACATGTGCAGATGTCCTGTGCATGCACAGAGGTGGCACTCGCAAACGAAGCGATCACGCGCACACACATTTGCGAACAGGTAGTAAAGGTAAGTGAATACCACCCCTGGCTAGATCCAATGCATTGCTGGGATCTGTTGGAATCACTCTTCCAGCTTAGGAACCCTGAGTGCCCCTGTGACCACTGGAACCACTTTGACTTTTACTTTCCATATTCTCTCTAGTTCAGGCTCTGGTACTATTCTAGCTTCTCATACTATTTCCTCTTGATATTGCTCTCCCTTGGCACATCTATCACCACCATTGTCTTCTGGTTCTTGTCTACTACCCAATTAGCCAGTATCTTTATGCCCATCTGGATCTGGGAATCCCCCAGGATCTTAGTTCTATTATTCTTCACAGTTTTCAGTGGAATCTCCCCTATGGACTTGGAAGGTTCTAGACCCTTGATGGCGAACCTATGGCATGCGTGCCAAGGTGGCACATGTAGCCATATCAGTGGGCATGCTGGCCAACTGATTTTTGGGCCTTCTGGGCCCACCAGAAGAAAGGAAACAGGCTGTTTCCCGCCTCCGCAGGGCCTCCATGGGGGAGAAGACTTTCTTCACTCTCCCCAGACTCCTAGAAAGGCTCTGGAGGGTCTGGATACCAAAAACCGGGCCTTCTGGTCCAACCGGAAGTTGGTAATGGGCCATTTCCGGCCTCCAGAAGGCTTCCGGGGGGGTGGGGAAGGCTATTTTCACCCTCCCCAGATTTCTAGAAAGGCTCTGGAGGCTGGGGAGAGCAAAAAAGAGGCCTTCCGGTCCCACCAGAAGTTGGCAAATGGGATGTTTCCAGCCTCTGTGGGGGGGAGGCCATCACTGTTCTAGACCATAATGCCAAGTACTGGGTTGTGCCATTCAGTGTATGCTATTCCTGCCTATATCTTAAACCTTGCAACTATATATTGGACTGTCTCTGAGACCTCTCTGCATAGTCAGCACCTCAGGTCCTGTCCAGTAAGATAGACCCTTATCTCTATGGATCTTGTGTTTAGTGCCTGTTCTTGTGCTGCTGTGATCAATGCCTCAGTGCTGCCCTTTGGTCCTTTCCAGCTACTGATGTGTGTGGCAAAAAAATTGTTATTAAGGGTATTTCTCTAGTTTAAACATGAACCACCCAGAACTGTTGGGAGTCAGGAGGCATACAAATTTGACAAAGAAACAAACAAATACAATGCAAGGTGTTGGTTTAATTCCACCTAGCATGTGGAAAAACTGAAGCGGAAAGTCCTTTGGGCCATAACTCTGTTGTTCTTCAGCCAATTCACAAATTATTCAATGGTTAGCTAAACATGGCAGAGTTCCATGTCACTGGGGAGGAGGTATGAACTGGAAAATTTCATTGCACATAGTTGTTATTGTTGTTATGGAGTATGCCAAAGCAATGCAAACTGTCTATGTGACAGGTATTGTAGCTGAATGCTGATGAAACTGTTTCTCATGCCTTCAGCTAAAAAAAGGGAGTCATACAGTATTGTATGATCAGTGCTGTATGAGCATTCATCTAGATATGGGAAGGTTTGGTATAAGCAAAGTAAGCAGCTTTCCCTCGGATGCAGGCAATAAATTCAGTGGAAGTAAAATAATGTGAAGCAGGATTTAAAGCATATATTTCACATGTCCTAGAAATATGAACTTCCCATCAAAACTGTAGTTTCTTTGAGCTTGGAAAGTTCTTCCTCCTTGTTATACTCAAACCCCAAACTCAACTAGTCCTGCATTGGAAAAAGGCATGGCAGGAAGGTAATCCTGGTCATTTGAGATTTTAATATTTGAAATCCTTGGACAAAGCAATATTTTTAGTTCTTTCACTGATAATTTCCTCTTCCTTCTTCCTATGAAAAATAGTTCTTTATAGCCGCATTTCTTCTTTTGTAAATGTGGGCAAGTTTTCGTCCTATACATTCCCTCTCCAGTCCATTTGGCAGTCTTAAAAATAACTCAGGGTTATTTCACTGAAATTTAACTGGAAAAAAAATCAACTGCATAAGTATTTAAAGCTTAGATGGATGTTTTAAGTATCTAGAATTATCTGAAATACTATGTATTTTGCATTTTAATAAGGCCACTGTTTTTTCTCCAAATCCAGGAATTCAGTTATGCCATTCTGAGTGACATTGTTATATCACCATGCAGTCTTCAAAGGCTAAAATGATTTAAAAAACCACTTCTACAAAAACTGAAATTCCTCAGCCCTGGTCCACTTTAGACCTCAACACAGCTACAATCTTGCAGCTGAGTAGCAAGTATTCAATATCTGCTGTTTGCTACAGGATCCGCTATCATTAGAACAGAAAAGAATAGAATAGAATGGCAGAGTTGGAAAAGACCTTGGAGGTCTTCTAGTCCAACCCCCTACCTAGGCAGGAAACCCTATACCACTTTAGACAAATGGTTATCCAAGCTTTTCTTAAAAACTTCCAGTGTTGGAGCATTTAGAACTTCTGGAGGCAAGTTGTTCCACTGATTAATTGTTCTAACTGTCAGGAAATGTCCTTAGTTCTAGGTTGCTTCTCTCCTTGATTAGTTTCCACCCATTGCTTCTTGTTCTACTCTCAGCTGCTTTGGAGAATAAGTTGACCTGCCTTCTTCTTTGTAGCAGTCCCTGAGATATTGAAACACTGCTAACATGTTACCCCAATCATTAATCTGACTTTTGTTCCTTCTCTACCTTCTCTGAGTAGATGTTGAAGTAAAACCACACTGATACTCTCTCTCTTCCCAGTAAGAGTCATTTAGTGTGCAGACCATATGAAGATTTCTGTTGCTCTTCTCTCCTGAGCAAGGAGAGAAGGCAGACATAAATTCAATCTCCCCAAGGAATGCATAAATCCCAGAGGTTTGTGCTGTCTGCAGTATCTATGCCAAGAAAAAAAAGGGTCATTTATATGTCTAAGAAAATCAAGACCAAGCAAGCCCTTTACAGATAGGGCAAGCAGAGAAAGAGATTTGTTTGGTTGCTGGTTATTGACTTTGGACAATGCAATTGATTTATTGTACTCTGGCTATTTCTCTTTAGTACAATAATGATTTGGTTCTGCTCTTTGAATATTTCACCCAATAACTTTGGGTTGGTACTTAATGATGCCACTAAATAAACCAAAACTGTTTTAATCAGTCAAGGTAGGTACTTTCTTTCCAATTTTCTGCCCTAATCCAATAGCCTTTCTGTTGGAAAAAGGAGAAAAAAATAGGATTTGGGGGTTAAAAATGTGATGAAGGGGTTGGGGGAAAGGTTCAAGTGGTAATTAATTGATAGAAAGAAGAGTGGAATGCTCAGTTGTATATTTTATTTTCTAATTTTTGTTTTATTTTTTAAAAAAATTTATTTTTCTATTTGTTATTTTCTATCTTTGTTTTTTGTTTTGCATATTTTACTACACTGAAACAAAATATGCATATACATAACCCTAAAAAAGTCTTCCAAAAGATCTCTGAGCAGAGAGGTTTCCAACCTCAAATTGGTATGCTATCATAATAGCCAATACAAACAAGATCAAAGAAACAGCATCACTCTACTCATTACAAGTGAGAAAGCCAAAGATATAAGATGGAATATCAATAGAAATATGGAAAGCAAAAATAGGGAATTTCAGAATATCTCTTTGTCTACATGCAAAACCTACATACAAGACACGCAACCCCAATCCAGAACAAAAATCAGAAAGAGACTGGCTCCAGAACAGCAAAGAGTAAGACAAAGGTGTATAGTGTTCCCTTATTTATTCAGTTTATATGCTGGATATATACAGGAAACTAGATTGGAAGATAAAGTGCTTTTATCAGGGCAACCTGGACTACCCAAATATGGGATGGAGCATCCTGCTTCCGCTTTCACCTTTCAGCCCCAATCCAGGGGCCTTCGCAGGCAGTCACTTTCGCGACAAACTATTTTTGTCTTAAATTTATATTTACCAACAAAGAAATAAAGGGAGACTAGTGTAGATCTATTTCAACCCATTTAGCTCTTCTCAGCTAGCAAGTGAAATAGATCTACACTAGTCTCCCTTTATTTCTTTGCTGATAAATATAAATTTAACATAGATTGGAAGATGTGATGAGTTTAGTTTTAAAAGTGGAAGAAGAAATCTCAATAACTGTGCTGTACTCGTGATGCTGAAATTGTAAACAATCTGCAATCTCTGGTATTAAAAGTCAAATCGAGGGGGGAAGGATAGATTAAACACAAGGAAGACCAAGGAAGGAACACAAGGAAGACCAAGCTATTGACAATAGGTATATCAACCAGCCTTAGAACTGTTAATGATGATATTAAAGTAGTGGATAACTTCTGCCTTTTAGGATTGAAGATATACAATAAAGGAACCAGCAAATAAAAATTATACCTCAAACCTGCCCTTGGGTTTGGGAATTTTTGCCCTTGAAACTTTTGGAAAAGATATGCAGATGTTCTCGCTTAAGGCATGAATGACAAAGCTCAAATGATATATTTGGACACATTATGCAAGAACCCACTCCTTTGAGAAGGTCATAAGCCTAGAAATGAGGGGGGGAAGCAGCAAAATGGATGGACTCGATTACAACGGTGATGGGTGCACTTCTGAGAGACTCCGAGGGCCAGGATTGAGACAGGTCAGCCTGATGAAGATCTATCCATATGGTTGTTAAAAGTAAATACTGATCTGATGGCACATAAGCAATCAATCCTAAACATTAAAAATAAATATAGATTAAGTGATGGCATTTTCCTAAGTTAATCAGAGATGGGCATTAAATGGTACCACAATTTCTTTAGCAAAATAATAACTGATCTAAGTTGCTTAAGGAAGTTATCTCCACTAGTAATATAACCCTGGAAAAGCTCCATGGGAAAACTTCCTCCTGATGCCAATCCTTGGGACTGAATGAGAGTAGGAGAAACTGGGGAAGTTGCAGGACTCTGCAAAGTTAATTGTAGAATGAAAGGCTAGACATCCTCTCTTCAATTGATGTCTTATGTAACAAAAAGTGAGAAAGCCACATTCCAATTATTATGATTTTATATTTATATACTGCTCTAAAGATTTTTAAAACAAAGTCTCTTGCATCAAACTGGATATAAAACTAATAGGAAAAAATATAGGAGGATTTCTCACTCAGGAATAATAAGCAAGTAACTTCCATGTAGAGAGAGAATGAGACCTAGGAATTCTTAAGGATGCACATCTCTTGGACCAACCATATACCACCTCCCTGCAGACCTTAGACAACCAGGAGGGCCATAGGTCCAGAACCCAAGTGGCTGAACTGACAGCCACAAGCTCAAACACTTCCATGTATTAAATGTATTTATTCTGTCCCAACTATATCTAGCAAGCAACTATAGTAAGTAAGCCAACACTGATAGTGGAAGTACTCTGGAGTAGAGCTAGAGGAAAAAGTGTACTCTGACAGCTAATACAATTGCTAATAGGCATCACTTGATTATTATTAATTAAGGCCACATTTGAGTTACTGCAAAGAGAAAAAGGAAACTTGCAAACAATTCTCATGTCTTCTAGTTTTTCTGATGACCATTTTAAATTAAGAAATGTACAAAGTGAACAGAGCTGTGAAGTCCTGGGCTCTTGCTCTTTCCAACTCAGCTAAACGCTGCTAGTTGTATTGATGTGAGATCCTATTGTGACAGAACACTGGAGGGCTTTGGCATTATCTTCTGACTGAACTGGTGCTGGATGCTGGTAGCATTACTGATGGATGCATGCTATACCAGTGACAGATGTGGGTGGTGCAACAGATAGGTGGCAATAGCACTATTGATGGACACTAGTGATCCATACTCCTGATAAAAGATGCTAAAATGTTCAAGAAAGATATAGAAACATTAGTGATGGACGATTATAATTTCTCTAAAGGAAGTTGGTAGTCTTAAAGATAGATGGCCATGCTATCTATAATCTATCTTTGTCATATTAATGGGAATCAATGGTTGTCTTACTAGTAGATGATCAGTAATAGTAAGCAATGATTGCAGAGAGAAATGTTGCTGAAGGATTCTGCTAGCAGAAATGAATAAGCACTCTTGTACAGCTGTCCACTGAGAATAAAAACAGGGATACATTTGAGAAGTTCTGTTGAAGGGTATTGGCAATGTTGGAAAGGATAACAGTGCATTCATTTATAGGTTTTGGTGTCTTCTTTAAGAAAAATGAGAAATTCTCAATGAGAAGCATGTGGGATTTATATTAGGGAGCAATATTCATAAACATCTGCAATAAATGCAAAGAGTATTATTTTTAAGATTGTTATATTACTTAATTGCAAATATCTCTTGCCTCTATATCCAGCCAGATCCCAGGTCTCCCACTATCTTCAGGTCATGTCCACTCCACAGGATTCTATTACATTTAATTTTATTTAGATTTTTTTTCTAAAGTTTTATTTCTCTCCATCTGTGGAAGTTATATCACATAAAATGGACATTCAAAAATAACATTTGTTGGATTTTATTGGGAACCTTCAATGACTTGGTTTATGGATGATGCTAAGCCATAGTTGAAAGGGACATGGTGGCTCAGTGGCTAAGATGCTGAGCTTATCAATCGAAAGGTCAGCAGTTCAGCAGTTCGAATCCCTAGTGCCGTGTAATGGGGTGAGCTCCCATTACTTGTCCCAGCTTCTGCCAACCTAGTAGTTCGAAAGCATGTAAAAATGCAAGTAGAAAAATAGGAACCACCTTTGAATAGAATAGAATAGAATAGAATAGAATAGAATAGAATAGAATAGAATAGAATAGAATAGAATAGAATAGAATAGAATAGATTTTTTATTGGCCAAGTGGGATTGGACACACAAGGAATTTGTCTTGGTGCATATGCTCTCAATGTACATAAAAGAAAAGATATCTTCATCAAGGTACAACATTTACAACACAATTGATGGTCAATATATCAATATAAATCATAAGGATTACCAGCAACAAAGTTACAGCCATACAGTCATAAGTGGAAAGAAATTGGTGATGGGAATGATGAGAAGATTAATAGTAGTGCAGATTTAGTAAATAGTTTGACAGTGTTGAGGGAATTATTTGTTTAGCAGAGTGATGGCCTTCGGGAAAAAACTGTTCTTGTGTCTAGTTGTTCTGTGTGCAGTGCTCTATAGCGTCATTTTGAGGGTAGGAGTTGAAACGGTTTATGTCCAGGATGTGAGGGATCTGTAAATATTTTCACGGCCCTCTTCTTGATTCGTCCAATATACAGGTCCTCAATGGATGGTAGCAATTATTTTTTCTGCAGTTCTAATTATCCTCTGAAGTCTGTGTCTTTCTTGTTGGGTTGCAGAACCAAACCAGACAGTTATAGAGGTGCAAATGACAGACTCAGTAATTCCTCTGTAGAACTTGATCAGCACCTCCTTGGGCAGTTTGAGCTTTCTGAGTTGGCGCAGAAAGAACATTCTCTGTTGTCCTTTTTTGATGATGTTTTTGATGTTAGCTGTCCATTTTAGATCTTGAGATATGGTAAACCTAGACATTTGAAGGTTTCTACTGTTGATACTGTGTTGTCTAGTATTGTGAGAGGTGGAAGTATGGAAGGGTTTCTCCTAAAGTCTACCACCATTTCTACGGTTTTGAGTGTGTTCAGTTCAGATTGTTTCGGTTGCACCATAAGGCTAGTTGTTCGACCTCTCGTCTATATGCGGATTCATCATTGTCTCGAGTGAGACCAATCACTGTTGTGTCATCTGCGAACTTCAGTAGTTTAACAGATGGATCATTGGAGATGCAGTCATTGGTATACAGAGAGAAGAGAAGTCGGGAGATCACACAGCCTTGGGGAGCCCCTGTGCTAATTGTACAGGTATCTGATGTGATCCTGCTTAGCTTCACCTGCTGCTTCCCACCAAGGGAACGCTATTACCTTGGTGGGAAGGTAACAGCGTTCCATGTGCCTTTGGTGTTTAGTCATGCCAGCCACATGACCACAGAGACATCTTCGGACAGTGCTGGCTCTTTGGCTTTGAAATGGAGATGAGCACCACCCCCTAGAGTTGGGAATTATGTTTTGTTGAATAACTCAGTTATCTTTGTTCATAAAATAGGCTATAAAATCAGCATACTGATGGTATCCCACTCTGTGCCTTTCAGGTAAACATTAAAGAGCAGTAGTGAGGATTTAAAACCTAAGTCATCCCACACAAAAGACAAATAGGGTTGGACACCATACCATCACCAATTTAAACTGACCATGGAGGAAGGAGGAGTACTGTAAAACAGATCCCCCTAATTCCAATTCACAAAGCTACCACTGAGAAATTCAGAGGACCAGGATGGTTGCATCATTCCCTTCTGAACTAGGATGATTAGGGGACTGGAGACTAAAACATATGAAGAATGGTTACATGAACTGGGCATGGCTAGTCTAGTCAAGAGAAGGACCACGGGATTCGTGATAACTATCTTCCAATACTTGAGGGGCTGCCACAGAGAGGAGGTGGTCAAGCTGTTTTCCAAAGCACCTGAAGGCCAGACAAGGAATAATGGATGGAAACTGACCAAGGAGAGATTTAACCTAGAAATGAGGAGGAACATTCTGATAGTGAGAATAATCATCCAATGGAACAGTTTGCCTTTGGAAGTTCCGGGAGCTTCATTACTTGAGACTTTCAAGAAAAGATTGGACTGCCATTTGTCAGAAATGATGTGGGATGCTTGAGTGGGGGGTTGGACTAGAAGACCTATAATGTCCTTTCCAACTCTGTTAATATGTTTTCTGAAGTTCTCCAGAGATCAGCCACAAGTATGGGCAGATAATCTGGTTTGTCCATAGTTAAGACTGAACGCTAGAGAAGTAAGGTCAGAGATTGAACAAAAGTTGTCTAAGACTGTTCGGACCAGGAGGGCCTCTTGAGAAGGGTCACATCACAAGCTTTTATCAAAGTAGGCAGCATCACTTCTTCCCACCTCCCTAGAAACCTTAACCAACCCAAAGGGACATGGGTCCAGAACTCAGGTGACTGAACTGATGCCCACAAGCTCAGATGTCATACTCCAGATGAAAACACAAAGAAAAAATTCCTCATATTAAGCTTTGGATGAATGAATCCAGTCAGAATGTTCATTTGCCAGGTTTGCCATTTACAGTGTCATATATTGTTTGCTTTTATTTCCACTGGTAAAATACCATAGCTGTGTTTATGTAGCATGCTTAACCAGGTTAGATACAAATCAAATAGTCATATCCACATGCACTTGGCTTCTTTTAAGCTTGATTAGCTTGGCTGTGGTTTGGAATATAATGGATACCTGACCATTTAAAGGTTCAATGTATTGTACTGTCCCCCCTATTAATTAGGTGAAATATGTTTTTTAAATGTAATCCATTGAGTCATTATAATATCTTCATATAAAGTCAGGAAGTGGAGTTCTGAATTCACTCAATTGCCTAAATACATAGTCTACTTCTCTTAAGTGTTAGTTTCCTCCCCACTGAAAACCTAATTTGTAATAAAGCTATAGTTTCTGAATTGCTAAATTGTTTCTAAATATTCTTTATTAATGAACAAATATATAATATAGATAACAGAATATGGAAATGAAAAACTTTTTCTAATATAAGCAGAAATGCAATGACTCAACAACAGAAATACTGCTGATGTGAGGGCATTTTCACCCTTCAGGAATAATGTGCATTGAACCAGAAAGCAAATTAAATTTTCTATACAAGCAACAACAACAACAACAAAAAAGCATATCAGAAATTGAAACTCAGCATATTTGTTTGTTACCAAATATACTTGACACCATGGTTCAAAATGTAAACTGCCTGCTAATCCATTTTCATTAAGAGATATTTAAACAAAGGTTAAAAGTGTATTTTGAAGAATTCAACTTTGTTTCATATATTTATTTTCCAATTAATACACTTTTGTGTGTAACAAGTGTGTAACGCAATTAACACACTTCCAGTTAACAATTGATACAAAACTTGGAACTGAAGCAGTCAAGTAATTTATCTCAGAAAATAAAGAAGTATAACAAATTCTAATTATTTTGGCAATGGGAAATAATTTGCATTCCAAATTGAATTACTAAACAATAAAATGCCAAGTTGAAAAGAAAAATAGGCAAACTACATTTATTTCAAGAGGATTGGGTTGAAAGTCTACTTTTATTTGAAGACAGACTAATAGGTCCAGAATAATGTCTTCCCCAAAGGTCCCATTAATTCAGTGTCAAGAGAAACTGGAAAGTGGAGATAGTCTTGACATAGGTTGCAAAATGGATGATCCACGCATTGCAAAGCAGCGCAGCCATAGCTATAACTCCTCTGCATTGTAGCATTTGAGAAATATTATGTTCATTTCTGTCCTGAACAATAAGGATAGATTATCAGAACAGAAAGATTTAAGATAACATGATTTTCTCAAGCTCTGGGACTAGAGGAAAACTAAGCAAAGCAAATATGGGGATATTGCTTTGGTTAGTGCACATCTGAAGCATTCCAATGCATTATAGCAAGACTTATCCTTTGAAGACTGCAAGTAATTCAGAATGCACCAAAAAGCCTGTTGAAAGAGGCTGCCTATGAGTGGAACGCAGTGTTTCTCAACCTCAGTAACTGAGGTGTGGACTTCAACTTCCAGAATTCCCCAGCCATCATGCTGAAGTCTTGAAGTCCATATATGTTAAAATTATTGAGGTTTTTTTTTTTTTTGTTTGTTTGTTTACATTTATACCCCGCCCTTCTCCGAAGACTCAGGGCGGCTTACAGTGTATAAGGCAATAGTCTCATTCTATTTGTATATTTTTACAAAATCAACTTATTGCCCCCCCAACAATCTGGGTCCTCATTTTACCTACCTTATAAAGGATGGAAGGCTGAGTCAACCTTGGGCCAGGCTTGAACCTGCAGTAATTGCAGGCTTTGTGTTCTTAATAACAGGCTTTACCAGTCTGAGCTATCCGGCCCCTTGAGGTTGAGAGGTTGAGGTTCACATCACTGATAGGATGTGAAAAAGATACTACCAATATTCACCTCAACTATAGTTTCCATCCTTACTCAACAATATTTAATTTTGTTTAAAATATTTTAATTGCTATTTCATGGCAGTTGCATATGAAGTACATCAAACTGAGAAAGTTTAAATGTTAAGCCTTTTTTAGTCTTGAAATCCTGAGTCTTCATGAGAACTGGGCTTAGAATTCAAAGAGACCAGAATATAACTCGCCCCTGAAAAAGACTTGTCACTGGGAAGGGAAATGTGAAAGATAAACTATGACCCAGGTCTGTGTTTTTAGCTATTTCTCCTAAACCTTTGGCAGAATTGTAACTTAATGGTGGAGAACACAATTTGCATGCAGAGGAGCTTGGATTCAGTCCTTGGCATCTCTAATTTAAAAAGTGTCTCGTTTTTTTACCATAATTTATTAGAAAAAGGTAGAACACATAAACTTCGTAAATGCACAGGCTATGGTTTTTAGCCAAGTTATATTCTGGGTTTAAAGGTGGCACTCAATTTCAAAGAGGACATAAATGAAATGGTTTCAGGTTGGCCTTCGTGTTCTGGATACACTGGGGCGGTCACAAAAGAATATGAATAATATTACAGTTGTAAATAACACAATAGGAAAAGGGAAGTGCCAAGTCTTCAAGCCAGCTTTAGAAAAGGTCAAGGAGCATGAAACATTACTGCTGATGCAAGCTATATAAGTAAGAAAACTACTGAATACTAAAAAGAAGTCTTCCCTGATTATAGAAAGAGCTTCAGTTGTGTTGACCGTGTCAAGCTATGCAATGTCCTTAGGAAAAAGGGAATCTTGGTACATGCCAGATTCTCTTTGCGAAATCTATGCCCTGATCAGAAAACCACAGTCCAAGACAGAACATGGTGAATAGAATAAAATAGAATAAGCTGGAAGGGGCCTTGGAAGTGGCCTTCTAGTCCACCCCCTGCTCAAGCAGGAGAACCTACAGTATACCCATTTAAACATGTGATTGTCTAGACTCTTCTTTAAAAAATCAAGTGATGGAGCACCCATGATTTCTGCAGGCAAGCTGTTCCTCTGGTTAATTGTCCTCACTGTTAGGAAGTTTCTCCTCGATTCCAGGTTGCTTCTCTCTTTGATTAGTTTCCAATAATTGTTTCTTGTACTGCCCTCTGGTGCTTTGGAAAATAATTTGACCGTCTCTTCTTTGTTGCCTCAAATACTGGAATACTGCTATCATGGCTCCAGGTTGGCAAAGAAGTGAGACAAGGCTGTGGACTCTCCCTTTATTTATTCAATTTTATACATGAAATATAAATTGAAAGAAGCTGAATTCAAAGAAAAGGTGTATGATTTAAACTTTGGAGGAAGAAGCCTTACTTGTATTACAATGACACTCCTCTTTATAGTTAAAAATGCAAATGACCTGCAAGGTCTAGTAATGAAAGTTAGAAAGCAGAGGGAGAAAATGGGATTGATTAATTATAAAGACGACAAACTAATGACCACTGCTAGAATAAACAGCCTTATAATAATAATAATAGACAATGAAGACACTGAAGGAGTGGATAGGTTTTGCCTTTTAGAACTGACTATAAACAGTAAATGAACCAGCAGAAATATGAAGAAATATGCCACAAGCACAGTGGTGGGATTCAACCAGTGTAACAACCGGTTCGCTGAGTGCATACACGCCAAACAGGTGCTCTGCATACACGCAGTTAGTTTGAAAATAGCTCTAAAAATTACCTTCTACTGCAGCCCCGGTGAGTAAAAAGCTGAGGTGCAGCAATCCACTCTGCCACGCCTATCAATTTGGCTTCAAACAAAGGAAATATAGGTCAGTATAGCGCAGGGGCCGGTGGGCCCAGCTGATCATCTGAGCAAACCTGTTTGCTCTCAACCAATCGTTGGAGCTACCCTGAACCAGTTCAAACCGGCTGAATCCCACTCCTGCACAAGCACTTGGTAGATTAGTAGTGAAGGCTCTGGAAATTATATTCAGATTCCATGATATGCCTATACCTGCAAAGATTAGGATGCAAGGAATTATTTTCCCTGTGATTCATTATGGAAGTGAAAGTTGAAGTTTGAAGAAGCAGGGTGCAGGCCTCTTCTGTAGCCCAGGTTTAAACCAGATTACAGTATGTCTAAATTTGAATTCATTCTTCATCTTTGGCAGCAATGATGTCCAAATCGGCCTTTTACCAATCTACTGGTGAACCTATTCTTAAAATGGTCCTGTGGTCTATTGAAACAAGCAAAACTTCATTGTTATCATCCGTTCACTATTTCAATGAAACAAGGAAAAAAACAAACATGGCAGTCCTGAAGGATCGCTTCAGGAATAATTATTAACTTGAGGGAAGGTCTCACCATAGCACAAAGGGAACAGAGGCATTGGCCTCCAATAAAATAAAGCACAGGAGGAATGCACAGTGCCACTTATGCTTGGCAGAGGTCAGAAAGTACCACTTTTAATATGGAGCAAGGAAAAATGAACTGAGGTGGCCTTTGAAGTGGGCTGCAGAAAGGATTAGGACAGGGCTGTCAAATTCCCAGCCCACTGGCTGGATGTGTCACATGCTGACCACAGCTACGCCCAGTTTACCAAAGAGGAAAAAAGTCCTGTCAATGACTACTTCAGCTTCAACCACAATAATACATGGGCAAACAATAGATACAAACTCAAACTAAACCGCTCCAAATTCGATTGCAGAAAATATGACTTCTGCAACAGAGTGGTCAATGCCTGGAATGCACTACCTGACTCTGTTGTTACATCCTCAAACCCCCAAAACTTTAACCTTAAACTGTCTACTGTGGACTTCACCCCATTCCTAAGGGGCATGCATAAGCGCACCAACATGCCTACAGTTCCTGTCCTACTGTCCTCATTTATTCGTATCCATTTCCTGTATTCATAATCATGTTTATACTTACATCTGTTATCTTATACATGTTTGACAAACTAAATAAATAAATAAAATAAATGAACAGATATGTCATGTGACGACGCCGTGATGATGTGAGTGACACCCCTGGATTAGGACTAAATCAGGAGTTATTTTCTTTAAGAAAGAGGTTGTGAGCTGTTCTTACACCAGTGCATGAAGGGCATGCAGATGAGCCCTTGGGCTCTTCTCCAACAGCAGACTGGTATACCCATCTCCTGAAAATGCTATTGGGTACCAAGACATCTTCATCAAACGGGTTGGTATCAGATAACAGACTATTGGAAAATAACCTAGTTGGTTTTTTTTTTCTTTTCATCTAAGAACGGGATAAAAAGCAGACTTCGGCAGGGTATTCCTCCTAGAGGTACATTCTTCCCCCTTGATGAAAAGTTGAGGAGGGCTAATTTGCCTCTTCTGCTCTATATCTGCCATGTGCATGCACAGAGATCACTGTTGCTAAGCAAATTGAAATGACAGGGCTACTCTGGTCCATTGATTAGCAGCAGAGCACTTTTTTGCTTCATGGAAGCATGATGAAAGGACAAATCACTCAAATTTAAAATGAAGTGTTCCTTTAAACATCTGCTCACCCCGATAGAGAATCTCTAAATTTTACCCACTGCAGCATTCCTTTTTTTGCTCCCTGTTGTTACTTTGTAAGGATTGGCAGCACGAGGTGCAACCAAAAAGGGGGGGCCATGTGACAACAAAACCTTAACATCAAGAACTAGGTAATAGTTGGATGCATTCTGAAATCCGTATGTAAATTGCAAAGAGGAAAAAATGATAAAATATTATGGGAATTGCTATAGCAACATCTTGTTGATTACTGACCTAGTTTAGTACAAAGAGTGTCCCACAGTATTTGAATGTGTTGCAAGCACAGATCTTTCACAGCAATTTAAAAGAAAATCTTGGTTTTGTTTGTTACACTGTCTGATGAGTAGAAGAAATTATCCTTTTACAGATTGTGTCACTCAATCCCTTCTCCTCTATAGCGACTTCAAGAGGGACTGAATCTTTGTAGTAAGTAACTGAGACATGAATTTTTGAAAGAGTAACCACCTGCCCCCTTAATAAGAAATAGATTAATATTCCACTTCACTTGCTAATGCATAAGTGCTGGTTATCTGTTTAGTGCTTTGTTTTTAATTCTACTCCAAACCATAATTTTTAAAAATTGTTTTGTTGTGTTTTAATAGAGCACATCAGTCATTTTGCCATTCTAATCACAGATGATTGAAGCAGAGGGAAGGGATTATATTGCAAATATAGGTTACACTCCAATGAGCTGGTTGTTCCTTTGTTTAAATTAGCCTTCCCAATCTGAATCTCTCCAGATAGTTTAAGTTTGCAGCTTTCCTAATTCCCAGCCAGAAAATTTTAAAAGATATGGAAGGCATTGGCATAGCCAACTGGTTGAAGCTATGATGACATAATGTCAGTTCTCTCCCTCCCACAAACAGCCACTGGGAAAACCTGGGGCTTAAGTCATTTCTAGGACACCTCAATACAATTAATATTTATAAAAGAAATTTGAAAACATTCAACTTATCCCAATAGTTATTAATAAATGAACAGCATACATAATGTTTTAACACAGGGGTGTCCAACCTTGGCAACTTATAAGATCTGTGGATGACAGCTCCAAGAATTCCCCATCTAGCATGATTTAACATTAACATTATCAAAATATGGATTTCAGTTTTAAAAGTTTTTTAAATTATCTAAATGATCAGAACTGGTAAGACAGCAACCCCAAATATATCCAACAATCTGTTAAAGTTGTAGGCTGCTATGCCGCTATAAAACTGCTAAAGTAGTGCTCACATTTTCAAACTATTTTGTCAACTTTCCCCAAAATGGTGCCTTCTAAGTTTGCTAGACAATAAATTCCATCATTTTCAGCCAGTTGAATTCAAATGATGGGTCTTGTTGCTTGACACATTTAAAGGGCACTCAGTTACAAAACAACTGGACTGAATTATCCCTATGTTCTTATTGTTACTATATGATCTCCATGTTATCCCAAACAAAACAAAGAAGAGCTTTCTTGCATATTCCCTGTATATAGGGAAAACATAACTACAAGGTCTTTCTGAAAAGGTTCCACTAAACTCCTTCAAATTTTAGTTAATCAGTTTGCAGAAAATATTGCAGTATGAAAGATACAAAAAATATCACATGTGAACATTTCTGTATTGTTTCCACGCACACATCATCCTCGCCTATCTCACAAATGAAAAAGTACAAACAACCATAGTTCACTCATGAGAGGTTCCTCTAAATTCTCTTTTTCTTTGAAATAAACTTGAGAAGAACATTCTTATCAAAATAAATAAAAAATAGTAGACAAAAACCCAAGATAATTTTTCAGTACGAAAATAAAATAGAAATATCTTCTTTAAAGTCTATATGGAGCTGGATTGTTTCTTAATGGGAAATGCAAGCTTCATATCCATCCATCATCCATCCATCTATCTATCTATCTATCTATCTATCTATCTATCTATCTATCTATCTATCTATCTATCTATCTATCACCAACGTGGCACAATGGTTAGAATGCAGCACTGCAGGCTACTTCAGCTGACTGCTAACTGCAGCTTGGCAGTTCAAATCTCACCAGCTCAAGGTTGACTCAGCCTTCCATCCTTCCGAGGTCGGTAAAATGAGGACCCAGATTGTTGGGGGCAATATGCTGACTCTGTAAACTGCTTAGAGAGGGCTGTAAAAGCACTATGAAGTGGTATATAAGTCTAATATAACAGCACTATATAAGTGCTGTTGCTATTGCTATTGCTATTGAGATTCCTACTCTTTTTCTTATCATAGAGTTTCATTGTAAGACATAGGGAAAGCAAATATGGTATCCTGATGTCCTGTCACCAAAATACCAAGCTATTCAATCTCCATAATGAAACCAGATGGCCACCAAATAGCAAATAAGGTTGCCAAAAGAATATTGACATTACAAAGAAGAAAACAATGGCAACTGTCATGAACAGTTTGATGATACCAGAGCCATCTTTCAGAGAGCAGGTACCTGGTGCTTTTCAAATGCTAAACTGTTAATTTTCTCTTTCTCTTTGGCTGTGAAGAAAATGCAATAAGTGGACAGTCCTCATCACCATTCAAAAGGCTTCAATTCACAACCCACTCTCCCTCCATCCCACAATTGCATTGCTTTTCGCTTTTTTTTCTGGATCATCTCAAGAATGAAGCTTTATTGATTCTCTGATATAACTGTCTTCTTCTCATTAGAAAGAAACATTTTTCCCAGCATCTTCCTCTCAGTTCTTTCTGTAACGCATGGGTGGAGATTTCTTTCCCCCCCTAAACAGTTATTGAATCACAGTTGATGGAGGAATCAGTCATACTATTGTCAAGGAGATAGTAGAACATGTTCATTACTATCATGATCAGTTGCACCATATAGGAAACCACTTTCATATTTTTGCAAAGAAAACCATATGGATATGTCCATGTAGTGACCAGGAATCAAGCTCAGAAATCTGCTGCTGTTGTTTTGTTTTGTTTTTATTTCAATGCTACAAATAAATACAATTAATGTTAGCTTTTCAGGCAGAAATTTTCCCATAACATTAAGCCACAGCATAATCTTTGTTTTGGACTTCAAAAGATACTGTACATGAATAAAAGTTTGTAAGTCATGATTTGTAAATCAAGTTGTAAACTGTAAACTACAATTTATAACTAGACCTTAATACTCCAACCTTACTTACAGCCTCAATATATTTATTTTTATTTACCTATAATAAATTTGAAGATTACCCATCTCCCTCATAGAACAACTCTGGCCAGTGTACAATTCGCACATAAAAACATAGAATCCATATAAATACTATATTTCAGTAGGAGGCAGTTAGAAACAGAAATAAAAACAATTAAAAACAAGGGAGGGGCGTTCAAAGAGATAACCGACCCCAAGGTTTCATGGTACTCTGTGAATCCCAAGTGAGTCACAAAATCAGGTCTTCATAGCCTTCTGAATGGAGAGTAGATCTACCTCATCTCTTGGGGGAAGGGGAGTGAAAATATTCCATAGGGCAGGGGCCAGGTGAGAGAAAAGCTTTCTATCTGTACCCCACCAGTCAAAATTCTTTAACTGATGGGGTCTGTAACAAACCATTCCAGCCTGACTGGTTGGGATGAGCCAATGTAATGGAGAGAAGATATATGTCTTCTGGGTGAGACAGACTGATGTAATGGAGAAAAGATACCCTGGCTTTAGATCAGACTAGTCTCAAAATTATGAACAATAGCAATAGCACTTAGACTTATATACCGCTTTCCAGTGCTTTCCAGCCCTCTCTAGGCAGTTTTACAGATTCAGCATATTGCCCCCAATAATTTGGCTCCCCATTTTACCCACCTCGGAAGGATGGAAGACTGAGTCAACATTGAGCCTGGTGAGATTCGAACTGCCAAATTTCAGTCAGCCATCAGTCAGCAGCCTGCAGTACGGCACTCTAACCGCTGCACCACCATGGTTCAAACTGTGCTCATCACAATTATCTCATTGAGAAAGATCATTGGGTAGCATCTCTGTGCAGATTGATAGCAAAGTCATCTATTGAGAGCTGCAGGTGGGGGCAAGACATGCCACACAAACTTCACCTATCCCACTTTTGGGTAATCATAAAAGGGCAGAGTTTGCATTGTAACATCATAATACATGTTTTAGTATCATGATGCAGGACAGACATCAGTATCCAACATATTAATGATTCGAGTAGAATGTTTACAAATTCAATGTCTTGAAATCTTCTGTTTTTCCATATGAACATGGGTGTGTATGTGTATATACTGTATGTATTCTCTTTGACCTAGTTTGAATGTTAGCATTCTTTTTTCTAACAGATAACATCTCCTGGATTATTTTGGCAGTGGGAGAGGAACACTTTTATTTATGAGCAATCAAATAGATTGTGCAGCTCTTGTAGTTTTTGTTCCCATAGGATCTTGTCCCAGGGATACTTGCATTAAAATAGGCTCTTCTCTCCCTTTCTGCCTCTCCCCCTCTGGTTTTGAAGAGTCCATCTGCTTTTGCAGCTTTCTCAACACCTGTAAGTCCACAGCCTCCGTCACACTGCAATTATTTATTCTTTTCCAAGTAGACAACTGTGTTAAGACAAAAGGGCTTGATGGCATATGGCAGGATCAGCATCATCAACCGACAGAAAAGAAATCAAAGAACTGGTAGCTTTTCCCGTTGTTTTTCACCTGAGAAAACTAAATATGAAAATATTCATTTTGCCTCTTTTACTGAAGATAACTAAGATATAAGATTGTTCCTCATAGCCAGGATAATGTATTTTCTTCCCATCCTTGCATCAGGAGGAAAGCCTATTGCCTCCATAGCCTACCATAACACAGCTACATCTTAGCAGCAGGGCTGGCCATGTGGCTGTCTGCACACAATGGAACATGAGTAGTTTCAGGGCAGTGATTGACAGAATCCCTGTTCCATTCCATCTTTTTCCCAACCTGCCAGTCACTCTCTGCATGTGGTAAGGCAGGATGGGGGAGTCTGGATTCATTTACAAGCAGCTAGTAATTACGGTTTTGTTTGAGTTTTTTGACAGACAGGCTCAATATTTTTTCCCCCAAATTTCCTGACATAAGACTATAACTTTCTTTATCTCATAGAATATTGGCAGACTATTATTCCCATGATAAAATTAGCCAGTATTTTTTAAAGTTGCGACACTGAAGCACACCAAGACATCCAATGGCTTCACTGTGCCTTCTGGAGATTAAGATTGTGTGATGCTTAGCTGGCTCCACCCCTCAGCCATTCACCCTATGAGATATCTGGCTGAACTTTGACTTTCCTTTTTATTTCTGTAAGACAATGCCTGGTTTATGCAATGTCTGGTTTATGTAAACCCATGTTTGTTCACCAACTTGCATGTCTTTCTTTTGTCTTAAATGGGATTGTTTTATTGCCTCTGAAGATCAAGGGAAATGTGGGAGAGTGGAATAGCTGAAAACTTCCTGCTCCTTTTCATTTAAAAAAAACATAGCCTTGTTGATAAAGATCTATTAACATGAAACAAAAGTTAGAGATGGAAGTGACTCTGAAATTAAAGAAATAACTAGTTCTCTGGCTAGGAGATTGCGCGGGGAGGGGGGGGGCTTAGGTTTTCTCTTCAACCTATCCATCCTGAATCATGGCTTTGATGTTCCTAACACTGTCTCTTCCTCTGGTGGGTAACAGAGTAGACGTTAAACCTGATCTGGGGTGTAGCTTCCAAATTTCTAGCAGCTGGAATGGATTCATGCTGACACTATTGACAATGCAATCAAACCTCAAGGAATGCAGCTGCTGGAACAAAGAAGCTCACATTTATCAGATGGGAAGGAAAGACTATTTTAAACTCCATCGCAGAACTTTCTTTTTGTGTTTGTGTATGCATATACTGTAGACATAGGTTCATATTCATACACGTGCATATCTGGGATTGAATTTATGAGTCCTGTACTTTAAGAAATCATGTATATCAATGACATTAGCAATCTCTTGAAAGAGCTGCATTGGTGAAGTTAAGATTTCCATTTTTAAACTTCTCAAAAATTAGACAATAACCCTGTAAAAGAGATGTACAATCTGACAACTACCGAACAAATGGCTATGGCAATGCAGGGTCAAGTGCCTGATGGGAGGATCAACTGGAGGGCAGCAGATTGGCAGCCTTTGAGGGTTCTTTTTCCCTGCACCAGAGATGGTCGGCTACCAACAAAAAAAAATGGAAAAACATTGTTTTTGTGTTAGAATAATTTAGCACAAACTTCATCCTGTCTCAGCACCATGCTGGCCATGAGATGGAGATTCTCTTGTGAGCACATGCCCTGGCCAAATGTTTAATGGAGCTTTTCATGACACAACAAATGAGCTGTGTGGTTGCTCATAGTCCAGCTTTGCACTATAAGAAGCAATCAAGCTTGTACAGAGTCTCTCCACATTTCTCACCATAACCAGCTTTCCTAACCTAGTATTTTTAGATGTAACTAAACACTTATATTTTCACAATCTCTGGGTCCACACTGGCCAAGTTTCAAGTTGTAAAGGCTGATGGATTGAAAACTTCATGTAACCTAAAACAAACAATCTTCTTCTCCTAGGTATTCTCCTAGATGCACTGATAATTGTAGTCTAGCATATTTAGGAGGAGGAAGGATTGGAGAATCTAGTGTAGAATATGAAAGAAATCCCTGAAAGTCTGTTCCATACCTTAGCTCTACTTCATTACTGTAAAGTTATGTGGGAATGATCTTGGGAGATGGGGCTAAGGGATGATGCCCAGGATACAATCAGTTAAGAGAGTCCACTACTGCATAACCCTTATCTGGTCAGCCATAAAGCAGTCTCTGGCTTCCAGTCTTACCACATTGCTATCTCTGCTCCTTCAGAGATATCTAATGAGCTTACCAGAAGCCTCAAAAACAGAATAACAATCAAAAGAAAGTAAATATTGGTGAAATTTTGCATCCTGACGAGGGATTTTGCAGCTTTTCAACCATATATCAAATAACAAACCCATTAAGAGGAAGTCAATTGCCCATTGTGACATTCCTTTCCAGAAAAGCTTGAATGATAGTCAATTTCATGCCACATACAGAAAGAAATTTTCTGCAAGAAACCACTTTTTTCTCAGATACAAGACAGCTCTATTCATGGTACAGCTAGAAATAATTTCTAGAAATAATGAGATACATTTTTGAGGAAAAGTAACAATGGCTCCATTGGAAGAAAACAGGAAAGACCAAGATCATAATCGCAACAAAAGAAAGCTTCCTATGTTTTAAACTCATCCACAAAAGTGATGAATTTTTTTTTCAAAATGCGATAGGAAAAATAATGATACTGGAAGAGAAGGAACAGTTCATAGCTAATGCCCATTTCTAGTTTCACCTATGAGAGATTCTGCATAGAAGAATCTAGCATTTCTTTTACTTCAAAAATATTCTGGCTGTGTTCAAACATTATGATACCTCATGGTTAACGAAGCCTTGGTTTTCTGAATTAACTCCATTGCCTAGATTTGCATGAATCAAAACATAAATTGATTGTACAGACTGAATTCACCGAATATGCTACACTAAAAGATAGGTGGGAAATCTATGTTAGAGTGCATCATGGGAACCAAGCCCATTTGTTAAGAATAGCCCCATGTGCCATACTTGGCCAATGGATGAAACCACCAGCATATGATTTTCCAAGGCAGTTATTGGAGAAAGTCCTCTTGAACAGGATTACTCCCTAAAATATTATGGCAGCAGCTAAGGAACCAGTCCAAATTTAATTTTGTCACTGTGCCCCAGAATGCCTAATTTAAACATCAAAATACACTATATGCTTAAGTGATGGATGCATTTCCATCCACCCCTCTAATTTGACATTAGTCCCCACTGCAATGGCTTTGATATCTTCATAACACATGTTAATCATTTAGCTTTCTTAGTCAAGCAATATGTACCTGTGTCAGGGGAGTAATTACTGGTCTTGTATATCTTCTCCTTGATTAGATATTAAAGTATATAGGACATTTTTCTGGAATGTATTATCTTTACAAGGTTGATAAACTGCCTGAAGTGACAGAAGTAAAACAGGGTAAAGATATCAACATGACATTAAGGAATACTGGTTATCGAATATCCAGGACTGATACACACTATTTTTACTTTTGTCCTGGCAGAGAGGTTAACTCAAGGAGTACCATATGGTTATTGGATGAAAAACCAAATAATTTCCGCGAATCATAAATAGAGTGTATGATGCAAGGAAGAGTTAAAAATAAAAATAAATGTTCTAAGGTGTTTCAAAAGAAAATTGACTGCAACTTCTACTCAAATTGTGAAAACTAGAGCAAGTTGATGGATTTGTATACATTAGCAGAATGTTTATTTAGAGATGGAAAAAATGGAGAGGATTTTTAAGATATGTGAATAAAGTGGACACAAGATCGATCAATATGATGTACATTGATCCACTAAGGCTGCTAGATATTTGAAGACAGAAGAACAACTGTACCACAAGAGAAGTGAGCACCCCGCAAAGCCAGAGCCTCAAATGCTGCAACAATGGTGCCCACGCGTCTACCTGACATGTGGTGGAACATTTCGTGCCTGTATAGGCCTTACCAGCCACCTGCGGACACACCTTGGACAGCCCACAATCTGTTAGATGTCAAGGTCCTCTTCAAACATGATGGACGAACATCATCATCAAAATGGACAAGAATAGTGCAAAGTCTATTGTAAGAAATGAACACTGAAAGAAACAAAGGCACATGTGCATAAGAATGTCCTTCTAGCCACTTAGTTATATGGAAGTGAAAGTTGGGTATGTTAAAGTAAATTGAATGCAGTAAAAAGTAAATTGAATGCAGGGCAATTGAAGAAGATTGTTTACGAAAACAGGAGAAAGGGTTGAGAATAAATGTTCAGTAAATGTAGATTGAATGAGAAAGTGAATAATCAATAGGTAAGTAGTTCAGTGAGAAGGTTGAAATATATACAGACAACGAATGAAGCCTCAGCTGCAAAGAAATGTATAAACGAGGGAAAGGGGAAGATGAAGAAAATTGTGGTTGGATGGAGTCAATGAGTTCCTGAAAACTTATTAAAAAGAGAGAGCAGACGATTTTTAAAAACAATAATAATTTATTAATTGTGGTGAGGAAGAAAGACTGAAAGGATCATAAACACATAGAAAGGATGAGTAAGAGGTTTGGATGCAAAAAAGATTTAACTATATTTTTTTTATGATTTCTTAATATATTTGACTCATTTTTCTTATTCTTTATTCATGCTGCATGTAATACATCTTACCCTGGGAGGACTAGCATGATGCATATGTAGAGAGGTAGTGAATCAACTTCTCAAGCAGCCTTTTTTTTTTTAGTGTTGCTACATGCAGACAAAATTTAACATGTGATGTAGGCTGCAACTCCAGCAGTTTTATATCCCTGTCATAAATCCAGTGGTGGCTCATTACAAGGAATACTGTACATTAACACAGTTCACTCTGTAATCACTAGAAATAGATTGTATTATGGTAGGGTTTAATAATGAAATGAACATTTGGTGTTTCAATATCAGGATTTATGAGCCGTGGTGGCGCAGTTGTTAGAACAGAGGTCTCCAACCTTGGTCCCTTTAAGACTTGTGGACTTCAATTCCCAGAGTCCCTGAGGAACTCTGGGAGCTGAAGTCCACAAGTCTTAAAGGGACCAAGGTTGGAGACCCCTGTGTTAGAATGCAGTACTGCAAGCTGCTTCTGCTGACTGCCCGGTGCCTCCAATTTGGCAATTCGAATCTCACCAGGTTCAAGGTTGACTCAGCCTTCCATCCTTCTGAGGTCAGTAAAATGAGGACCCAGATTTTTTTTTTATTTTGCATTTATATCCCGCCCTTCTCCGAAGACTCAGGGCAGCTTACACTATGTTAGCAATAGTCTTCATCCTATTTGTATATTTATATACAAAGTCAACTTATTGCCCCCAACAATCTGGGTCCTCATTTTACCTACCTTATAAAGGATGGAAGGCTGAGTCAACCTTGGGCCTGGTGGGACTAGAACCTGCAGTAATTGCAGGCAGCTGTGTTAATAACAGACTGTCTTACCAGTTTGAGCCACAGAGGCCCTTTTTGTTGGGAGCAATGTGCTGACTCTGTAAACTGCTTAGAAAGGGCTGCAAAAGCACTGTGAAGTGGTATATAAGTCTAAGTGCTATTGCTATTGCTATTTATTCCTATGCACTATTGCTCCTTGTCAATAGCATCTGAGTGGAAATGGAAAAATTCGGTAGGTTCTACCTCCTGACTCTGTCCCACCAGTATTGCCCGGACCTCTAACCCTCTTCCAAGCATTATTTCCATTTTGATTTGTTACATGGACAAATCTCCTGCTTTCATAAAGACAGACAGAAAGACTACAAAACAGTTGTATTCTCCCATATGCAATAATGTCGTTTTCCACAATGGCCCTTTCCTGTTCTAGAACTGTGTGATTTTGGTGTTATAGTATATCAGGGGGAAAGTATGCAAATTTAATACAGGCCAAGGTTTTGTTTCCTGCAGTTACACACTAGCAGTATAGTCCACAGTAATACAGTAAACAGTACTTATACAGTAATCTCAATGATGACCTCATGGTAGGTAATATGTCAATCAGTTTTAGTCTGATTGAAATTTCTTCTGGACTGTAATAGACTTTACATATTTATATCTGTGTCCATAGCTAGAAATATATTTGAGTCATCTAATTTTAGACAGATAAGCCAGGTTTGTGTTATATCAATAAATAACCAGAGAAGGAAGCAAACATTTACCAGCCACAAAACAGGCAATTCTTTCTATTTCAAAGTGCAAAATTACAACTGTGACACGTATGACGTAGATCTGCCTACACACATGATTCCTAAGGTTCCCCAAATTAGCTTAATGCCAAATTCAGTTGAAGCTGTTGCCTGTTTCTAGAGTGTTACATTAATGATGATGCAAATGGTTCAGAATCTAATCACAGGGACAAGAATAGAAAGGAAAAAAACCCTCTACTTATAACAAAGCATTTCACAACAGAGCTTCTTTAAGATACTCCCTGTTGATCAGTATCTCCCTGTAAAAAAGAGCTTGCTCTTTTCATTTTTAACAACAGCAAAACACAATGCTTGGTGTGGGTGGTGGCGGTGATAAATTTCAAGTTGAAATTTCTACAGCCATATTTTATTCCAGAATTTGTTACTGATATCACAATTAGGTGTCCTCATTCAATTTTTCCTTTTGGGTGGGTGACAAAACTTTTTGTCAAGTTTTGACCAATTTTCACCTTGGTAGCACTGTGCTCTGCGAGCTGAACACCAGCAGCCAGCAAGACTGAGCAAAGCTAAGATAGTTGTGGAGTCCTCAAAGGCTTCTCTGTGACTAATGACATCTTCTTTCTCATCCTTCTGATGTTGTTGAAGGTATTTTGTGTGCCACTCAATCTCTCCCTCCATATTTATACAATGGAAAAGTCCTTAGGGAATAAAGATAATAAAAGGCAGAGGGAAGGGCTGCATCTGCCTCATTTGGATGGAAAGATGAGGCTGTGGTAGCACCACCATTCCAGTGGTGGCTGGAACGACTTTCCAAGAAGTTCTTCAGTCACTAATAAAGTTTAGAGGACCAATGAGAATAGCAAGAGAACATGTTGCAAAGGTCCCTTCCAGCCTGGTGTTGCTGTTGATTATGCAATTAGGGCATCGAACTTTCAGAATCACAAAGCTGATTCTTACTCAAAACGATCTTTATTTCTATTTCATTTTGTAGTCATGTCTTCTATCTTTCAAAGAAAAAATATATACAGGACTACTGTTACTTTATTTTCTCATCCAAAATATGGACGATTTGATTCTGACTGGGTTTTTTAGTTTAAAACGACACAACATGGTAAAAAATGAAATTAAAAACTCGTGACCTAAATCAACCCAACTAGTTAAAGTCCTTCTTTCTGTAAGTTTCTGTAAGGGCCGGAATAGCTCAGGCTGTTACGAAGCCTGTTATTAGAACACAGTAGCCTGCAATTACTGCAGGTTCAAGCCCGGCCCAAGGTTGACTCAGCCTTCCATCCTTTATAAGGTAGGTAAAATGAGGACCCAGATTGTTGGGGGGGCAATAAGTTGACTTTGTAAAAAATATACAAATAGAATGAGACTATTGCCTTATACACTGTAAGCCGCCCTGAGTCTTCGGAGAAGGGCGGGATATAAATGTAAACAAAAAAAAAAGTTTTATTTTCAATAAAGTGATTCTGACGGAAATTAAAAAATGGTTTTGAAAGTAGATAATGAGGGCTACAGAAGCTTTTAGCAGAGTGGAATGGTATATAAATAAACTATAACAAAATCTATAAATGTGAATGTCCAAGAAAACAGTGATGAAATGAAAGCTACAAATACAATGAGAACACTGCAAAAAGATAAGGTTACAGATGTAAATAGCATAAGCGGAGGATTATTAAAATTCAAAAGGTAAATTAGCAGGTGTGAATCCTAATTCTACAGAGATATAAGCTTGTCGTATACACCACAATGTTTGACAGGATTCTGACTGAAAGGGCACAATTGCAACAGCACTTAGACTAAAATACCACTCCATAATACTGTATAGCACACTCTGAGCGGTTTACAGAATCCGCATATTGCCACCAACAATCTGGTTCCTTATTTTACCAACCTCGGAAGGATGGAAGGCTGTCATTCTTGAGCCGGTCAGGATCAGACTCCTGGCTGTGGGCAGAGCACAAGTCACAAGGAGGAAAAGTTGGAAAGTATAGTGTGAATTTCGCCGTGAATTGAAAACGCACTTGTTTATCCAAGCGGGACTGGCTTAATTTTTAAACTTTTTGAATTTTAATAATTTTAATTGGGGTATTTTTATGAATTTTTTATGAATTTTATGAATTTATGAATTTTATGGGTCAAATTTGATGGTTTTAAATTTTCGGCCATTTATAGAATATGTTATTTAACTTTTGTCTTAATTTGTATATTGTACTGTTTTTATTCTGGCTGTACACCGCCCTGAGTCCTTCGGGAGAAGGGCAGTATAAAAATCTAAATAATAAATAAATAAATAAATAAATAAATAAATAAATAAATAAATAAATAAATAAATAAATAAATAAATAAATAAATAAATTCTGTGCTGGGTAATGAATGTAGAATTAGATAAGAGGTTTCTACATATTAATAATATTATTTTTAATATTTTTAAATATTCATATTTAAAACTATTTTAATATTTTTTAAAAACTTTCTAAAGGGCACATAACAGAATAGTAGCAACTGGTTAATTAAGACTGGTAACTTGAAGACAAGAAGCCTGAAATAACCATGCTAATTATGTTTTAACAATTACAGAAATTGATTCTCCATCATCTTTCAATTTAGTCATACCTATTTATTAATGCAATTTACCTTATTCAAGGTAATGAAAATTATCATTACTTTACAGCTTCCTGGCAGAAAAACATTAATATTTTCACCTCTGCCTTCTCATTCATGGTGACTGTTAGGTTCGGGAAGTAACGAGGCTGGAGACCAGGGTAGTGACAACAGCTCTTTAATATAGGGTGAACCCAGCGACAGGCTGGGGGAAAAACCTCTCCTTTTATACAGTTCTGCTGGAGGCTTCGTCCAATCAGCAACGTGCTGATTTCCCGCTCAAATATTTAAAGGTACAAACATGAATACATAACACTCCTCCCCTCCCAGAAAACACTTTGCCTCTATTTACATATTTATTTACATGTTATTTTTCGACGTAGTCACGCAAATAACCTGGGCGTCTCCTAGTTCTTTCTGACCTGCGCGGTTCAGTTCTGGGTGGTGTTTTGAGCTGGTCGGAGGGGCTGTTTTCTCCTCCCAGCTCTTTCTCTGGGCCAACGGCCCGGATTATTGGCCGACTTTTTCTTGGCCATCCGCCTTGGATTAATTTTGAATTTTCCTGCTGCTTCCTCGGGACCTGATGGCGTCGCTGGAACTCTGGGACCTCAGCTAAGTCTTGCGCCCCGGTCATTGTCAGCTGTGGATTCAAAGTGGTATTGGTCATTATCTGTCTCTTTGGTTCGGTTTGGTCAGTTATTCGCTTCCTTAACTGATCTATGTGGCGCCGCCACACTCGGTTGTCTGTAGCTCTACCACGATGATTTTGGGCCGGTTATCTTTATTATTTGTCCTGCGAACCAACTAGGGCCGTCCCCATAGTTTCGGGCCCACACCCGGTCGCCTATGCTCATTTCCTTGTCTTTTCTAGTTCCCCTTGTAACCCTCGGTGTGTAATGGGGTTCAAGCGTCAAGTGGGCACCGGAGTTTCCGTCCCATTAGCACCGCTGGGCTTTTCCGTGGCCGTGCTTGGGGTTCTGTGCTGGACGGCCAGAAAGTCTATTTTGTTTGCCAGTCACCTGGCTTGAGCCTGACACGCCTCCTTAGCGCCCGGACGGAACGCCTGCAAGGCCATTCGACGAGGGTGGAAAGGCGCAGAGAGGGCATGTCGGATGCCTCCTCTGCCAGGTATTCTTCAAACTGGGCTGCCGTGAATTGAGGCTCATTGTCGGACACCAGAGTGTCCGCAACCCGTGAGTTGCGAATAGGTGGCGAGGGTTGCGATTACTGCTTCGCCGTAGTGGACTTCATGAGTATGATCTCCAACCATTTGGAAAATGCATCAACAACCACTAGGAACGTTTGGCCGTGGAAAGGACCAGCAAAATCAATGTGGATTCTTGACCAGGGGCCCTGGGGCTTTTCCCATTCTCTGACTGGGGCCGTTGGGGGTAGGGGTCTGACTCTTGGCAAGCTTGGCATTTCCTACCCTCTCAGCAATCTCTGCGTCCATGAGTGGCCACCATACATAGCTTCTAGCTAACCCCTTCATCCTTACGATCCCTGGGTGACCCTCGTGGAGGAGGTCCAATACCTTTCCCCTTAGCTTATCAGGAATTATTACACGATCTCCCCACAACAGGCACCCCCCTTGAGGCGGGAGCTCATCTCCTTTTTTAAAAAATTCTTGAACTGCTCACCGCGCAGCGGGCCACCCTCTCTGTACCCAACCGAGTACAGTCCTTAACACAATGTCCGGTATGATGCCCGAGCCACTTCCTTAGATGTGACTGGGCCAGAGTCCAAAGAGTCAATAAGTAGGATGGGCGTCCCGGAGTGGGGTCTTGATCGCCCTGGTAGTGGGCATCGGCTTAACGCGTCTGCATGCCCCACTTCTTTTCCTGGTCGATGCTGCAGCTTGTACGAGTAAGCGGCTAAGAATATAGTCCATCGGGTCAAGCGTGGCGACAGTGCCACAGGCGTTGGGCGGTCGCCAGCCAGTATCCCTAGTAGCGGTCTGTGGTCAGTCACGATTTCAAAATTCCGTCCAAAAACATACTCGTGGAATTTTTTGACCCCTGACACAATGGCTAGTGCCTCTTTGTCTAATTGGCTGTAGTTCCTCTCTGGGGAGGACATCGTTCTAGAGTAGAACGCTATAGGGGCTTCTGTGCCGTTTGGAAGTCTATGGCTGAGTACAGCCCCCACCCCATAAGGGGAGGCATCGCAAACCAGCACTAGGGGTAATGAGTCGTGATATTGAATGAGCAGGCTATCACTTGAGAGCAGGTTCTTTACTGCTTCAAAAGCCCTATTTTCTGACTTTCCCCAAGACCAAACAGTATTTTTTCCTAAGAGCCTATGCAGCGGTTCCGCAACGGTTGCTTTGTTCTTTAAAAAGACCGCGTAAAAATTAACCAATCCCAGGAATGCCTGCAGCTCTGCTTTGTTTTTGGGCGCTGGAGCCTTTCTAATTGCCTTGACCTTGCTCTCAGTAGGGTGAATTCCTTTCTGGTCTATCCGGTAACCCAAGAAATCGACGGATTCGACCCCAATCTGGCATTTGTTTGCCTTGACTTTTAACCCGGCTGTTCGGAAAATCCCCAAAACCTTTCTTAAACGTTCCCCCAATTCTTCCATGTTCTCCCCTGAAATGAGGACGTCATCAAAGTAGGGAACTACCCCTGGGAGCCCCTGCAGTAGTCGTTCCATTAGGTTTTGGAACAATCCTGGTGCCACACTGACCCCAAATTGCAATCGGGTGCACTTGAATGCCCCCCTGTGCGTTACAATTGTTTGGGCTTCGGCTGTGCGGGCGTCTACGGGCAGTTGCTGGTAGGCCTGGGCCAAGTCTAATTTCGCAAAGACTTGCCCATGCCCCAAAGAGTGCAGTAAGTGTTGCACCACGGGAACCGGGTAAGCGCTTTTCTGTAAGGCTTTGTTAAGCGTCGCCTTGTAGTCAGCGCAAATTCTAATTGACCCGTCCGACTTTATTGGGGTGACGATTGGCGTCTCCCACTTTGCGTGATCGACTGGCACCAAAATCCCCTGATTTATGAGCTTGTCCAGCTCCTTATCGATTTTGGTTTTAGGGCAAAGGACTCTCCTCGCCTTAAGCCTAATGGGTGCTACCTGGGGTCTAAGTTGAAGGAAATAGGGGTCCCTTGTACTTGCCCAGGCAGTCCTTGAAGACATCTTGAACTCGTTAAAAGAATGTCTTGCAGGCTGCAGTCACTTCTGTAGATGCCAGTCACCCCCATGCCCAGGGCACGGAACCAGTCTAGCCCCAACAGACTGGGCAGAGTTCCTTCGACGATCGTGATGGGCAGGGTCTTCTTGTGAGGGCCGTACTCGACTCGGACGGAGGTGGTCCTCGAACAGGGATGCGATTCCCTGGTAGTCGTGGACTCGTAGTCGTTGTGCTTGCAGGTGGCGCTCGCGACGGACGGCAGCGACCGCCAAAGTGTCCCAGGACATGATGGTGATCGCTGATCCCGTGTCTACTTCACGGTATCCGCAGTCCTTGGACGCTCTTCTTAGGGCGGCCATGTAGTCACCGATGGACTCGCCCTCCATCTGCCTTCGCTCTCCGAATTCAAACCGCCGCACGTACTTGGACGGCGTTGGTGCGAAGTGATTTTTTAGTAATGTCTGTAAAGTTGGCCACGACACCGACTGCAACGGCGTTGGCTCTGCCAGGGCTTCCGCGATGTCGATGACCTCCGGACCGCAGTGGCTTAAGAAATAAGCCCTTTTTCGGTTGTCTGGAACTCCGTGCAGTTCGTTGGCTTCTAGGAAACTCTCGAAACGGGTCATATACGTTCCCCATTTCTCCTTAGCCGGGTCGAACGGTGCGGGCGGAGTGTAACTGGCCATCTCCGCTTTTCTGCCCTGTATTTGCTGGGTTCGGGTCTATCGTGCTTCAGCTCGGTTCTGGTTCTCCTCAACCTCGAGATCCCACCTTCGTCGCCAATGTTAAGTTCGGGAAGTAACGAGGCTGGAGACCAGGGTAGTGACAACAGCTCTTTAATATAGGGTGAACCCAGCAACAGGCTGGGGGAAAAACCTCTCCTTTTATACAGTTCTGCTGGAGGCTTCGTCCAATCAGCAACGTGCTGATTTCCCGCTCAAATATTTAAAGGTACAAACATGAATACATAACAGTGACTCTATGCTTACAGAATTAAACCAGGAGGCTCTGAGGGTTGCTTTTTGTTATCAACAGGATTTCACAAATCCTACAGAATTGAAATCAGCTGATATCTAACTATTGTGGTAAGGTTTTGCTGGATAGCACATCTTGCACGTTGGCAACCAAATCAGTGGATTTGGTTAACATTAGAGTCCTTAGGAGCTATCAGAACATAATGAAATGGAGAAGACAGCCTAGTAGTGTATAAGTTTCAAGTAACAATATTGCCTATGGCACCAAACATACTTTACTTTCTCATCAATATAGAATTTGACCATTTTGTACGGTGAGTCTTTCCGCAGGCTGAAAGAAGTAGCCAGTTGTCTTCTTAATGACTATCTGGCCTCTTCTATAAAGCACATAATATCTCTTTCATATCAACACTGTATGTATTCAAGTGCTTTTTCTCAAGCCAACAGGCGAATTCATGGAGTGTCAGAAAATATGATGAATAGCTTCACACCTGGGATTTTTTCTTTTATACATACACACACACACACAAATCTGCTTTAGACTTGGTTACAATATGTAGAATTGATTATTTTCCATAGTATGCACCAATGGCTATTAGCATGGCAATAGTATGCTAAAGATTTTGAATGAGACATGACACAGCTCCTTAAGCAGAGTTTAGCACAAAATAATATACCTTCAGATCTTGTTCCATTTAAGGCAAGAGGCAAACCTCTGGTTGGGAGTCAGACTTTCTGGGTAGCTAAAAATCCCATTGAGTTGGGCAATTAAACAATGGCATGAGAAAAATTAGAAGGGACTGGGTTTTAGCAGGGACTATCAGTGATTTAATTAAGAGACTATAATTTGTTTATTAATGGGCTTAGATATCAGACATTTTGAACTTCTGTTTTGTTTTGCTAATCACCAAAAACGAGCAAGTCCAGGAAACCATGGGTCATTTCTTAGACTTTTGCCCTGAATTTCAAAGATGTAATTTTTGGAGTGAGTGGGGCAGAGGGCTACAAAACAGGAGTCCAGGGAATGCACGGATCTTGCAGGTAGCTCATCCCTGAAACAAAGATAAATGCAGTGAAGCTTTGGGAAGCATTTGTCCTACAGCATTCTTGAGGTCATAGGTGAACTGATACAGTTGGAAGGAAGATTCTTACAAAGAAACTTGGTATTCTTTAGGAATCCCACTCACTAAAACCTTCTCAAAACCCCAATAAATCTTGCTCTATTAATTCCATAATTCGCTGCTCTATTAATTCCATAGTTCACTGACAATTAATCCAAGCAGAGAAAATCTGCATTATTCCCCCTGCTAATTTGCATTCAATCTGATAACAGAGAATTTGCTTTCAGAATTACTTCAAAAAGCCAGTGAATTTGGGAGGTGATTAAATGTGATGTTTTTGCACTTAGTTAAAAGTGGCAAGGATAGTGCAGAATCCCCTCTCTAGAACTCTGCAATCCCCATGGCTTCCCACATATCCATTAAATCCCAACCAAATACACCAACTGCTAATTCCTTTAATTGGGTTTTTTTTTCAGTAGCAATGCTAAGTCAAAACCTTTGAGAAATGTATTCTCCCACTGGAGAAATTTGGAGGCATAACCTTCATAATTTCACTGACATAACAGATTTTATGGAGAATTTTGAAAGTATTAACTCAGTTCCAAGGTTGGGTATCTGTGTATAGTCTATTTTCCATAGAAGAGTCCTCTATTTGAACAACTCTCCAGTCCAAATTATTTTAAAGATGAAGAATTGTGAAAACAGATGACAATAGATTTGAAAATGCTCCAGACCATTCGGCTGAATAGTCCTACAAATCGCCTAACCACATGGTTCTTCTTCACAGTCACATTAAAATGCTTTCCTCTCATCCTTGAGTCAGGAGGAGAGTATATCAGCTTAAACTGCATTGTTTCCTCAGTTTAAATTTACTGCAGTTCAGCAACGATGCTTGGCAGTGTTGCTGCCTCTCATAGTTTTAACAGTTCCTCATATCATGGAGAAATCTCACAGCAATGAGATTCTGAATGATTTCCTTCCCAACAATTGCTCTCCTGAATGTTTGCCACAACAAGGTTGGGATTTTGATTTTTTAATTATTTAAATTCAGTCTTAATTTGATTTTTTATTGCACATTTCTGTCAGAGAAACAGAGTAATATACTTATGTCCAATACAAAGTTTGCATGAGTGAGCTGAGTTGAGCAGAGAAAATACAGAACCTCAAATCGAAGAGCTTTCATTACTATTGCCTTGCCTTGCTTTCTTTCCTTTCTCCTTCCTTAAACCAGTTCCTCCATAACTCAGTTTTGATTCAGCAAAGAACCACTTTTCTCTCCTACCCCATTCTACCTTTTTGACTGTATGTTTGCATACAGTCCATATGTTCCATATGTTGCAATCTCCCTGGCACACCCTGATATATACAGGGGTGGCTTCAAAAATTTTAGCAAGGGGTTCTCTGCCTGGTTGCTGGGTGGGCGTGGCCATGGTGGGTGTGGCCTAGTCGGCCTCCTGAACCACAGCAGGGGGGGCATTTTTGCCCTCCCCGGGCAAAACAGGCCTATCGGAAATAGCCTACTGGAAATGGCCTCCCCAGGCTCCAAGGCCCATTTTTGGCCTTCCTGAACTTCCGGTAGGCCTGTTTTTTGGCCTCCCCGAGCCTCTGTGCATGCCCTGCACTTACCTGCATCCAAAACAGGCTGCACGGGGACTCCTGGGAGAGGAGGGGTGGTGTGGGCAGGGCCAGCCAGCAGTGGGATTTGGGGGTTCTCCGAACTGCACAGAAACTTAGCTAGAGGTTCTTCAGAACCCCTGCGATCGCCCAGCAGCCCACCCCTGGATATATATCATGTACAAAATTCAACTAGCAAAATTTCTGGATGATAGATTTATTGAGATCTAAAATCAGCTCTGTCCTGTTAATATATTTCTAACTATGTTATATCTTTACAGTAATTGAATGTTAATTGCAGAGGTGGGGGAATCTTGGCCCCTTTATGATTTGTGGACTTTGACTCCTGGAATTGGTGAGCCGGCATGGCTGACTGAGGAATTCCAGGAGTTGAAGCCTAAAAGTCACAAAAGGGCCCCTGTTCCTCACCACTGGTTAATTGGAATCAGACCTCTGGGAAGCTCTCTTGGTTAAATAGTGTAGGGCAGCCTTCTCTTGATGATGTGCTCCAGAATTCTGAACTCACAGCCTTCCCACAAAGCAAAGAAACTGTAGTCCCAATACATGTTGATGAAAGCTGGAATATAGGATACACTATACCATATTACACTATGTATTCATACTACACTATACTACATGATTATGTTTACCTACTTTCACTCATCACATTATGATTGATATTCTGAAACATTAACTGGTAAGAATTTCCAAAAGTGAAAATATTAACATTGGGCAGACACAATTTATCATTGACTTGCGCCACAAGAGGTGATGTCTCTAGTTTGGAGTTTTTCTCTTACAGCAGTTTCTCGTTGAATTCTAAGCCACATTCTGATTAATGCCCTCATTAATTCTCTCTTTCTCTGTGTTCCCTCTTTTCTTTCTAACATACTGTGGACAGATTATTATGTGTTTGGAGAATGTACTATTGCCCACAGTTCCTACAGCCTTTTATAAATGGAAGCAGGCATTAGCAGTGATGAGCAGAACAGGAGAGGAGACTTTAAGCACAGGCAGCTGCTTAAATGAACAATTGGGTCTTGATTGTATTATAATGTTGAATGCCAAACATTTGGAGGCAAATGTAGAAGGTAAAAAAGATTACATATATATATATATACAGAGGGGGGAGGGGTATGTGCATGACTTTTTATTTTATTTTATTTATTTATTTATTTTGTCACACAGTATATATAAGCGTAAGCATGAAATAACTATACAATATATAAGCATATATATAAGTTTGTAATCTCTAAGGATCATGGACCCTGGGTGAGCAAACAGGAGGGAATTAAGCAAAGTTTGGGAAGTTCAACAGAAGGTAGTAAGAAGAGTGACCCAGAAGCTGGGCATTCTAATGGATTGTGTGTTGAGTGTGAAGCTGAAAAGTTTATTTCCTGAATAGCTGCTGATTGCAAGGTGTGTGTGTGTCCCAAAAACTGCTGATTGCCTTTTGTGGGGATCCTGCTGAATAAACAGAGACGGTGAGAGATCGTGCCCCCCTGGAGGCACAATGTCTCCAGGGGGGCAAACTCACTGAGCAAGGAAAAAGCTAACAGGAGTTCACCTTGGGAATTAAATGGAGAACTCTAACCATTTTCTCTTCCTCTAAGACTCAAATCCTTGACTAATGCGAGAGCCCTAGAAGAAGAAAAAGAAAGAAAATCTTTTCCGGTGTTGTTAAGAACTAAAAGTAAAAAATAATGAATAGCAATCTGCCTTTGTAATTTGTAATACTTGTGGCATCCTCGTTTTCCTGCCCTAAAAGAATCTGAGAAAAACCAGAGCTAAGGGCATTTCATATTGCAGTCAGAGGACTGGAGCAGGGAGTTGCTACATTTTATTTGGTGAGGAAAATATGAAGCAGTTCACAACAGAAAAGGAAAATGGACAACACTCCATAAAGAAGACAGACAAACAAGCCCCAAGAACAATAAAATGAAATCGTAGTTTTTAAAAAAATAGCAAAATAAACAGCAATGTTCTGATAAACAGCCCAAAGTTTCTAAAATCTGCTGCAGGAATGTTCTATCATCACACATCTCTTCCTAAGGCTCTCTGGAATAACCAGAGTTTAATGACTTTGGAAAAAAACCAGTGGTGGGTTTTTAGGTTTTAGGAGCACAGTGGTTAGAATGCAGTAACGGAATAACAGGATTGAAAGGGATCTTGGAGTTCTTCTAGTCCAATATATACCATTTCAGACAAGTGACTGTCCAGTCTCTTCTTAAAAACCTCTAGTGATGAAGCACCCACAACTTCTGATGGCAAGTGTTCCGCTGGTTAATTGTCGTCACTGTTAGAAAGCTTAATTCCAGGTTGTTCCTCTCCTTGATTAGTTTCCATCCTTTGCTTCTTGTTCTGCCTTGAGGTGCTTTGGAAAATAGGTTGATCCTCTCTTCTTTGTGGCAGCCTTTTAGATATTGGAACACTGCTATCATTTATTTTATTTTATTTACTTATTTGCCAATCATATATAACATAACAAGTAAAAGTATAAACATAATTTGGATACATGAAAAGAGTAAGTAAAAAAGAATATTAGGACAGGGACGGTAGGCACGCAGGTGCACTTATGCACACCGCATGCCTATCATGTCACCCCTAGTCCTTTTCATTGAAGTAGACATACTGTCGTGACCCACTCCTCTTCTGACGGCCGGGTCGGGGAAGTCTGTATCAAGTGTGGCCACAAAGCCTCTGCAACTTTGCCAAAGTTCTATCAGAGTTCTCAGGGCAGGCAGGAGTCCAAGATGTAACTTCAGCAATCCAAATTAGACTTTGCCTGACTCAAAGAATGCCAGAAAGCAGATCCTTTATATAGGCCATGAGGTGTGGTTCCATAACTCAGCACTTATCCAGGCCTGCCCCTCCCTTCCTTTTGCTGATGTTGCCTCTCCATTCTCTGGAAGCATGGATCCATCCATCCTCCAGCTGCCGGCAATTCCAGCTCGTGACTGGCTTCAGGCTCCTCATGTTCACATGCTGTGGGGGAGGGGTTTATTTGGTTGGTCTGTCCGGGCATGGTGCCAGGACTGGGGGCTGGAGGCATGCCAGGCCGTTCGTCTGCACTATCAGTCCCTGGCTGAGATAACAGGAGATGAGAGGGGCCCGGCTGCAGAGAGGGGACGAGCGAGGCACAACACATACCCAATTCCTGTAACTGTTCTTCATATGTTTTAGCTCTAGTCCGGTAATCATTTTTGTTGCTCTAGGCTAAATCTGCTCACAGTTAAGAGATCGATCCTGACTAGGTCAAAGTTGGGTCAGCCTTCTATCTTTCTGAGGTTGGTAAAATGAGGACCCAGATTTTTGGGATCAATATGGTGACTCTACAATGTACTGTAGAGAGTATCGTAAAGCAGTATATAAGTACTATTGCTATTTTATTCATTTCCATAGTCTCCTTAAAGGGAAGATCTCAAAAGATGCCCACTCTTGTGATATTTTTAGATAGAAGTCACAGAGAGAAGGCAACCCCAACTGGGTTGTAATCCTGGTTTTAAAGGCAATCGTCACCTTAAATTCCATTTGGAGAGAAAATGCTTGTGCCAGAACAGATTTCTTTCTAGAGAATAAAAGGATTGAAGTCCTTTTCCATGACAGGAAGAGAAAGGGAGAAAATTCCAAGTAAAGCAAGTTGACAGTTGGAATTCTTGATGAGAATATGAAGGCAAGATAGGAGTGGGACAGTTCTGATTTAGTAAAATAAGCATCAATTCTCAGTAAGAAAGAAACATTAATACTGTAATTAATTATGGCTAGGTATGGTTCAGTATATTGCTACTCTATCTAGTCAGATGTGTTGGGAATGGTTTGTTCAAGCATGATTAATTTCTTTTGTGCTCCATTTCTTCCTACAAAAAAATAAGCCAGCAGTCATGGTTAAACCACTTGTCCAAAGTAATTACTTGTCACATACGCGAAATTAAAACTTATACTTCCATTCAGTGACTGAATGGTCCTATTCAAGTAGTTGATATAGGAATTCTGCTGGGTATGCAACATGGCAACTGAGTGATACAGTGAATGTTTTGTGGGGCCTGGAGGCTGTGGTGGCCTGGATGGGGAACAATATTTCAACTTAAACGCTGGTAAATTGGGTGGCTATGGGTGGGCCCCTCTGTATCTAGGAGTTTATCATCTTTGGTCTTGGATGAGGATGCAGTACCCCAGAAGATCTGGTGTGTAACTTGGGGGTCCTCTTGGACTCATGGCTCAAAGAGCAGGTGGCAGCCATGACTAGGAACATCTTTGCTCAACTCCATATTGTGCTCAGTTACACCAGAGAGCCACCCAGAGGCTCAGTCACTCATGCCGTGGTCATCTTTGTTTGGATTATATTGCAACATGACTTCCATGGGGTTAACCCAGAACTGGTATTCACTTATCTTCACTACCGGTTTGCAAATGGGAGCATGCGCAAGCGCTTCTCTTACATGTGCCACCTCCGTGCATGCACAGGACCTTTTGCGCATGCACAGAACATCAAGAATGGGACGTGATGACATCCAGCCAGGTGGGTGGAGCGTTCCGCAGCCACCGCTACCGGTTCTCCCAAACCAGATAGAACTGGCTGAATAGCACCACTGGGTTAACTTTGAAAAGTTCCTAGGAACTTCAGCTGGTACAAAGTACTGCCACGAGAGCTATATTGGGTACTCAAAGAAGGGAACCTGTAACACCTCTGTACTGTGAGCAGCATTGAGTGCCAGTTTGCTTCTGAGTCCAATTCAATGTGTTTTTCCTACAAAGTCCTACAGGCTATCTATGGGACTGGCTTCATCCCATCACGTCAGTCCATCCCATCAGTCAAGCAGAGAAGGTACATTGCAGACCCCATCAGTTAAAGAACTCTGACTAACAGGGTAGGAAGAGAGCCTTCTCTGCTGTTGCCTGAGCCCTGTGGAATATTCTCACTCTCCTGGCCTTCAAAAAGGGATTAAAACATGGCCCTGCAGCCTTGTTTGAAGAGCCCAAGGGAGCATGCAGTCATGGGGTTAGTTGGTGCCAAGGAGAATCTTTTCCCTTTGCCTTTACCAGCTAATTTTTAATAACATTTAATTATTCTTGCTTCCTTAATTTTTTTTTAAGTTTTACAGTTTTTAATTTTAACATTTTAACCCTTTAATTCTAATTTTATATATAACGTTTTTTATAGTTTGATGTTTTATTGCAAACCACCCAGAGTCTCTCTTTAAGGAAGATGGGTGCTTCAGAAATATAAAACATAAATAAATAAAATTGGTACACGATTCATAGTTTTTACCTCCAGCTCAACAGAGTTGAGTTATTCAAGGTAACTTTGTACCAGTGGTGGATTGCTACCGGTTCGCACCGGATCAGGTGAATCGGTAGCAGCGGCAACAGGAGGCTCCACCCACCCACCTGGATGCTACTGCGCATGTGCAGAAGCTTCTGTGCACGTGCAAGCGTGCACAAGCGAACCAGTAGCAACGGGATTTGGAACCCACCCTGCTTTGTACATCTGTGTCATCACCCTCTCCCTAGGAATGTCTGTTGGTAGATTGAACCCAGAGAGGCAGATTTGCTTGCCTTCCTCTAACAAGATATCAGTAATGTACACCAGGATTTCATTCTTATTCACAACCAAGTTATGGAAGAAAGAGCTCTTGATGTACCAGCAACACCTTAAGACTAGAGTTGCCAACAATCTTCCTACTGGGACTTAGTAATAAGACTCCTGAGATGAAATTAGGGACCAATCACAAACGTTTCCTGTCATCTCTTTCCTGCAAATGAGCTATAACCCTTCCCTGAGGGGTTTCAAATTAGATGTAACCCTCCTCTGCCTCCATTTACACAGACAAACTCCACTATAATGACTTACACAATCAAATTCTTTCAAAACAGAACTGATACACAAACCTCGCCCATGTAGGAAGTCAACAATATGCGAGCAACATTCAGGTTGGCACCAGTGATGGGATTCAAAAAATTTTATTACTGGTTATGTGGGCATGGCTTGGTGGATGTGGCTTGGTGGGCATAGCAGGGGAAGGATACTGTAAAATCTCCATTCCCACCCCACTCCAGGGGAAGGTTACTGCAAAATCCCCATTTTCTCCTGATCAGCTGGGACTCGGGAGGCAGACAATAGATGGGGGCGAGACCAGTCAGAAGTGGTTATCTATACGACAAAATCGTTCAGCTTCGGGACCAAAATTGGGTAGATCCAGGTGGGATGTCAGAGAGCCGTCTTGTTGAGACTATTTGGGATGAGTTTGACCCTGTGGCTCCCGAGGACATGGACAGGTTGCTGGGTAGGTTGAACGCCACCACATGTTTACTGGACCCGTGTCCCTCCTGGTTGGTGCTGGCCGCACAGGAGGTGACACGAGGCTGGCTCCAGGGGATTACGAATGCTTCTTTGTTGGAGGGGGTCTTTCCAGCCGCCTTGAAGGAGGCGGTAGTGAGGCCTCTCCTCAAGAAGCCTTCCCTGGACCCAGCTGTTTTAGGTAATTATCGTCTGTCTCCAACCCGCTCATGTGAAGGTTGTAGAGAGTGTGGTGGCATGTCAGCTACCCCAGTACCTGGAGGAAACCGTCTATCTAGACCTGTTCCAGTCCGGTTTTCGGCCCGGTTACAGCACTGAGACGGCTTTGGTCGCGTTGGTGGATGATCTCTGGAGGGCCAGGGATAGGGGTTATTCCTCTGCCTTGGTCCTATTAGACCTCTCAGCGGCTTTTGATACCATCGACCATGGTATCCTGCTGCACCAGTTGGAGGGATTGGGAGTGGGAGGGATTGGGAGTGGGAGGCACCGTTCATCGGTGGTTCTCCTCCTATCTCTCCGATCGGTCGCAGACGGTGTTGACGGGGGGGGCAGAGGTCGGCCCCGAGACGCCTTACTTGTGGGGTGCCTCAGGGGTCGATTCTCGCCCCTCTTGTTCAACATCTATATGAAGCCGCTGGGTGAGATCATCAGTGGTTTCGGTGTGAGGTACCAGCTGTAGGCTGACGGCACTCAGCTGTACTTTTCCACACCGGACCACCCCAACGAAGCTATCGAGGTGTTGTCCCGGTGTTTGGAAGCCGTACGGGTCTGGATGGGGAGAAACAGGCTCAAGCTCAATCCCTCCAAGACGGAGTGGCTGTGGATGCCGGCATCCTGGTACAGTCAGCTGCAGCCGTGGCTGACTGTTGGGGGCGAGTCATTGGCCCCAGTGGAGAGGGTGCGCAACTTGGGCGTCCTCCTGGATGGACGGCTGTCTTTCGAAGACCATTTGACGGCCGTCTCCAGGAGAGCTTTTCACCAGGTTCGCCTGGTTCGCCAGTTGCACCCCTTTCTAGACCGGGATGCCCTATGCACGGTCACTCATGCTCTTGTGACATCTCGTCTGGATTACTGCAATGCTCTCTACATGGGGCTCCCCTTGAGGAGCACCCGGAGACTCCAGGTAGTTCAGAATGCGGCTGCGCGGGTGATAGAGGGAGCCCCTCGTGGCTCCCACGTAACACCTCTCCTGCGCAGACTGCACTGGCTGCCTGTGGCCTTCCAGGTGCGCTTCAAGGTTTTGGTAATGATCTTCAAAGCACTCCATGGCATAGGGCCGGGCTACTTACGGGACCGTCTGCTGCCACCGAATGCCTCTCACCGACCCGTGCGCTCTCACAGAGAGGGACTCCTCAGGGTGCCGTCGGCCAGGCAGTGCCAACTGGCGACACCCAGGGGAAGGGCCTTTTCTGTGGGGGCCCCCACTCTCTGGAACGAGCTTCCCCCAGGTCTTCGCCAACTTCCTGACCTATTTATCTGCGCAGGACTGGACTAGAATTTTAAATTTTTAAATGTTTAAATTTTAAATTTGGTTTTAAATGGGTTTTATTATTTATATCTCTATTTTAAATATTCGGCCTATGTAATAAGTTTTTTAAATTAATGTTTTACCCTGTATATATATATATATATATTTATATGGCTGTAAACCGCCCTGAGTCCCTAGGGAGATAGGGCGGTATAAAAGTGTGAATAATAAATAAATAAATAAATAAATAAGTGGTATTTACCAGTTCTCTGAACTACTCAAAGTTTCCACTACCACTTCTCCAGAACTGGTCAGAACCTGCTGAATACCACCTCTGGTTGGCACCTAATGAAACACCCAACCAACTCACAATACTTGCCCTTCATTACTTTCCCAAAATATAACACAAGTCCAACAGAGTCATCACTTAACTGTATACTCTCTCATTAATGCAAAGCCAATACACACTTGTCCAAAGCAAACACACAACCCAAATGAGGATCTGGCTGAGTTGCTTCATCTCCTACTCAAAGTGGTTTGTCCCAATTCAGTTGAGTTATCCTTATAGAAAAGTGTCAGTCCCTAGATGAATTCCCCAGATCTTCTCTATGTTTCAAGGCGGTCACAACTCCAGAAAATAGAGTCTTCAGTCTGGCAAGATTCTGTCTATAAAGAAATCAGCTTGGGAGTATTACCACATGTCATTCCTAGTTTTGGGCCTGACAGCATACTTTTTTTGTTTTGTTTTTCCAAATATATCCAAATATCCAAACATTATCTAATGTGACACCAATACAGATCCTTTCTTTTTTCCCTTATGGTGTCTCAACAATTCTGATGATTCAGTAGTCAAAGCCATAAAGGTCTGGTGAATCTTTATCCCTAGTTCCTCTCTAGGCCCATAGAAATATTTTGCAAGAAAGAATGGAAAGAATGTACTTCAGCTTCACAGAAAGAAACTACAGCAACAACAAACTTATACTGCAACTTATTTTTTAAAAAGTGAAGGGAAGCCTTTTAGTACTTTGGGAAGGGTATAGGAAAATAAGAGAAGCATGCTTCACCCAGCCTAGTCAGACATCAAAAGGATGTCCATGGGGAGATGGGGGGGTTGAATGGAGCACAAGCTTCCAAAGCTGAGGCTACTTCACTTACATAATGGACCAGTAACCCAGGATGAAATGGCAGCCTAGGAACTGGAGGGGAAGAGAGTGCCAAAAACTATCTAATTGTAGCTGGGATGTTTCTAGAATGGAACAAAGCCCTGGAGCTCATCCACTCTGAAGGGCTTAAGATGTTTCATGTTGGAAACAGTTTTAAATCAGAGTTGTGAAATGTGTGCAGGATGCATTGGCAATGGGCTGGGAGAGGGAGTAGAAGGAGGAGGACTTCAGCCCTCACCCAGGAAGCAATGAAACCATTACTGGTAAGGGGAGAAACAGAAAATTCTGATCTGCCCAGTGGATTTCAGAAAAAGGCAATATGTGTCTACATCTAATTAAGGCACTTTACAATGCTTTACAACTTTAAAATCTATAAATAAAATAGATTTTTGTCCTAAAGTAGGCTTTTTTTAGACTGGAGGTTCCTCCACTTCTGTGTATACCATTGCAAAATACCTTTACAGTAATATTTTAATTTACTGATCAATCTACCACTAGAAATTATACTATTTCTGTCATATTTGTGTTTTTAGTGGTACAGGTAAAAATTAATTATCGTTTGAAGTTCCTGCAGTTCTTCTAAAGAGCATCTGAATATGTGCCATTTAAATGACATTAAGATGATAGTCTGGGCAGTTGTTTAGTTTTTTCAAACAAAGTATCATTCAAATGGGTTGTTTTTCAAATGCTATCATTTCTCCAAATCCTTATTCACAATAGAGGAAATATAAGTGATAATTGCAAGCTTAATAGCATCCTTCCGAGGTGGGTAAAATGAGGACCCAAATTGTTGGGGGCAATATGCTGACTCTGTAAACCACTTAGAGAGGGCTGTAAAGCACTGTGAAGCAGTATATAAGTCTAAGTGTTATTGCTATTGCTGAAACAAAGTGAGACTGCATCAAAATAAAGACATTTATGCAGTGACATCATAGTGCAAACTCTACCATTATGAATTTGCATTATGATGTTCCACAAACGTATTTAAATTGTGGGATTCATTTCATGATGTCATGGATTTCTCATTTCCTTTTCCCCTTCCCCATGGAGTGGCAAGTAGGAACAAGTCTTATTTGCATCATGATGTTTTCATATAAATGCACTAATGATATATTTTTAGATCATAATATAACTGATACCAGGCACATAATACAGTACGTACATGTCATATGTTCAGCAATGACATGGCACACAAGATGTCATCATGGTTTCAACCAGATGTTTACCCCACATACTCAAATCAGAAAAACTGATTCAGGACCATGTACAAGTGGTAATATGGGCAGTAATTACTTATATCATAGACTTCTAAATATATTTCAAATGAAAATCATTTTTTTAAAGAAACCTTATGAATATTTTTTAAATGTTACAGTTTGGGGAAGTTCTGGCTATTCAGATTGAGATCCACCCATTAAATGGACCCTATGACAGTATATCTACATGAGAATACCAGGCAGAACTGTGTGGGGTGGCATTAAGAATATTATCAGCTTAGAATCATTACATTCCCACAAATGGTCTAAGTCCAACCCCTCTTGAGTTCCATTGACCTTTATCTGGCACCAATTTAATGCTGAACATTATTTGACTGGATTTTGTGTATATAGTAGTGGCCAAAATTGTGGAAACCTTTGGGAAAAGTATATTTTTGAGGTTTGATGGCTAATAACACCACTTTTTTTTTTAGTTTCAAGATAATCATATTCCACTGCTAGAATGGCCTGGGAATAGCTCAGACCTTAACCCAATTGAAAATCTATGGAGCCGACTAAAGAAACTTGTTAGCTAGAAGCGACCCAGCAATAAACCTCAGTTAATAGAAGCAATCATTCAATCTTGGTTTCACGTTATAAGAGCTGCAGAACTAAAAGACTTGGTTCACTCCATGGGAAATGTTGTAAGGCCGTAATTCATGCTAAAGGTTGCCCAACTAAGTATTAACTGATATGATAATTTTTGTATATCTCATTTTTTCTATGATAATAATTTTTGTATATCTCATGTTTTCTACATGTTTCACTTTTCTTCTTTATACTGTAACTGCTATTATAATAGCAAATCCTTCATAAAAGTTATTGCATTATATTCTTGATTAAATTATGTTTCCATTGATATATAATTTTATGGTATTACTCCAAAAAAAAAGTGGTGTTATTAGCTAGTTTTAGAAAATTCACTTTTCCCAAAAGGTTTCCACAATTTTGGCCATTACTGCCTTGAATAAATCTTTTGTGCTGCAACTTAACAGATGGTCCTGATATTTTATGCCTGACAATACCTATTTATAAGAATCTAGGTGAAAATATAAATCTACTTCAATTGTCTACCAGAGCAAGAAATATAGTTGATTGAGGATAGGCGCAGTGGTGGGAGTCAGCCAGTTCGCACTGGTTCAGGCAAAAGGTTGTTTAATTACCCACCCACCCCGCTATCAAAGTGGATCCTGGATCGCTGCAATGGAGAAACGGGCAACAGAGCAGCCGGCCCAAGGGAAGGAGAAGGCTGCTTTCTTTCTTTCTTCTCCCTGCTCCTCCTCCTTCCCTCGTTCCAGCCACTCCATTGTCCATACCTTTATTGCAGTGCAGCGTCCCGGATTCACTTTGATAGAGAGGGTGGTAATAATTTGCCTGGCCAAACTAACCCCGCAGTATCCCCTACATTGGGCCCAATCGTGCTGCCAACTTAATTCCTCACCCCTCTCACTTTTGCCCACAGACTGATCAACACCCCCTGCACGCAGCTCCACAGGGAGTGGGGGAATCCCTCCCTCCACTCCCCCCCAATTCTTCACCTTCTGGCACAAGCTCGCAGAAGCATCAACTCCTTGTCCTTGCCCCCCTCCTCATTCCTTGGAAATGTCGCCTCTTAAAAGAGCCATGTCCAGAAGGCTGAAGCAGCTTCAAGACCAACATGCAGACAAGCACTCTCAGAAACAGTCTTTTGGCAAAGGGTAGAAATTTAACAATCGGTTTGCCCAGAGTCAGTTTGGCCGTTGTGGGAGGCTCGTCCTGCATGTGTGGTGGAGCTAGAGGACGGGGATGGGCCACACCTTCCACAACAGCCAACCTGATCCTAGATGAACAGGTTGTTAAATGATTTGAATCCCACCACTGGCATAGGGTATAAAGTGCTTGAAATGCTTGCTAGTTGCTGTGGTCCACCAGCAACCTGCGGACCTGGCAACAGAGTTGGACAGCGATGATGTTGAGGTGAGGCCAGGGCCATCGGGAAGTGAGGTGCAGACTCCAGAGCCTCCAGAGACTGATAGTAGTGAGGCAGAGGAACAGGAGGAGCCTGTTCCTAATACATGCATGAGAAGAGCTGCCAGAACACAAGAGCCGCTCAAGCAAAAAAGGACAACTCAGGAGTAGGGCCAAGAGATGATTGGCCCCTCCCATAAGGCTTAAAACAGACCAGCAATGGCATATGGGCTTTGTTGGAAAACAATATTGATAGCTTCGTCTTCTGCTTTGTCTACATCTTGCATTTATTTTTGTGACTTCTGAACGTTTGTCAAGAAAGGCTTTTGGCAGTTTGCCTAATTGGACCAAGGTTTGCGAAATAACAGGAATTTGTGTTGGGAGGAATTTGTTTTAATTTAGTTGAACTACACTGGTAATGAAATAATTCTCGGCTGTTCGAATAAAGTTTTTTTTTTCATGGACTGAATTACCTACTACCTACTTGGGCCTGGGTCACAACACTAGTCATATTGGCCACCCAACTGTTGTTCTCGCCTACAGAAAAAGAAAAGGAAGCTGTTGCCTAGAAATAGTTGGTGATCAAGAGAAATTATCCCTGCAATTCTCAACGCTTGCATCAAAACTTGCTTCAAAGTACTGAAAGCTTTACTTCCATCAGGTTTTTTTTTTCTACTTTAGTTTTGTTCTACCACTCCCCACTTTATGGAAGAATAGCACTTGAAAGGGAGAAAAAAATCCCTATTTAATTTCATGAATTGTGAGAAAGTGGTATTCTGTAACAAAAAGATTACCAGATCTTTTTGCAAAGACCAGAATAAATATTGACACAGAATCCAAGGGACTGAAGCAGAAAATTGAAGATAATAGGAATATTTTTTTTCAATTATCTCTGGCCTTGGGGGTTCAGAGACACCCAAAGCACTAACAAGAATTGAAATACAAGGCAGTAAATTCATTTTCCCCTCCTCACTGCCAAGCGTACTTACTCATACAATGAATTCTAGTGTGAGAGTATGGAAGCAGCTGAAGCATGCAAGCTGAGCAACCTGTGGAAAGTGTTAATTGGAATAGGAAAAAAGGGCAAGAGTCAAGCTGGCAGCTCACACTTTTCTTCAGCCTTTTACTCTTGAGAAGATTCTGTTATTTGGTCCTCGGTGTGCTATCAAGCCAACTTAGATGATTTTTTAATCTTTGCCAGTTTCACCAAATTTAGAGATGCTGAGGCAAGTATGAACTTTGGAATTTGTCTCCTGTTGAGAACTAGCTACTGCATTTCTCAAGAAAGCAAATGTACGTTCCCTAGAATATACAACTATAGGGAGGCAAAGGGAACAAGGAACTGCAACGCCAGCAATTCCTTTCCATTAGCCATCAAGTGTGTTTGTGGCTGTGGAGGAGGATGTGTGTGGAGGAGATGACCTACCTTTCATTTACAAATTAAAAGAATAAGCAAGTTTATTAAAATAAACAAGATAACAAGTTTGAATGATTTCTTCCCATCTTTCTGCAGAGAAGGAAATAAAGACACAAGGAAAACCAAAGAAAATTGCCAATTTGAAAGAATGTTGGCTGCGGTACTCGATTTAATGTAATGCATTCTGGAACTCCTTTGAGCTGAAACTATGGAAAAAAAGTCTTTAATATTTTAATTACTTCTCTGCTTGATTTATAACTTATAAGCCACCCTGAGTCATCTTATAGGGGAGATGGAGGGGCATACAATTTTAATAAATAAATAAAAAGGAGAATCAACTCCAAGCCCCAACTAAAACCCCAGCTGAACCACTCCTTATATGTTAGTTGATAGAGTAACTTATTGGACCACCAAAAAAAGAGAGGAAAAAACAGAAATGAAGTAATTTTAAAGCACCCTAAAATGAGGGAGAAAAACAAAGACTTCTTTTGCAGGGGAAAATGAATTTAGGAAACTGAAAATCTCCTGTTACATTGGGACAATCATCTCTAAAATTCCCAATTACCTTGGTAGCAGGGTAAGAAAGTGTTCTGGTACCATATAATACCAATTCCACACAAAAAAAGTTGCCTTAAGTCTACTGCCTGTCATGGTCATTGCCAGTGCTCCTCAAAAATTCCATCTTTTGTCCATTGCAGGATTTCCAATAAGCCTTCTTTTTAGCACTTCCTAAAAAATGATTTTTGCAAAGACCTAGCCTAGCCTCAGGGTGTTTTATCTTGTGCTTCCTGTTACATTCCTGATACAGCATTTCTTGACCATGTATTTCATCCTGTGCTGATCAAGGTTTATTCTTGTGGTCATTGTAGATATTGGATTTTTTTTTCTTTACTCAAATTCATGTGATATATGCCCTTGGGAAGCTCAGTTTAAAGACTATAGCTGCTTCTGGATAAAACTCCCTTTTCTACCCAATCATGCAACACAATTGGACAGACTCTCAGGGATTTTAATGCATTGTGTTACAAACTCATGCATAAGGGAACGTTTTTTCCCATTTTACAGCACGTTGGCCCATAGCAAGGTCAGCCTCACTAGACTCTCTTTTGCAGTTACATGTTTGTCAGCTCCAGGGGGAAAGCACTTATTTGGGTTTCAAAACATGATGTGTGTGTGTGTGTGTGTGTGTGTGTGTGTGTGTGTGTGTGTGTTGACAGAGAAACAGAGAGAGAGAGATCCAGATTTTAAAAAAAAAATTATCTTCCCAGCCTAGAAAATTCCAAAATGAATAACATTGACAGATATGCTTTATTGCTAAGTTATTTGAACAGAAAGAGGGTTTATAAAGAAGAAAACATTAACTTTGTCACATATTTATTTCATTGGTTTCATTTATAGCCATCTGTACATCTATCCAACACTTGAGGTTGTTTATAGCAATTAAATTGCAAGTAACAAAACAGAAGAAATATAATGCAATTACATTCAATATATATTCCATAGATTGCACATTCCATAGGAGCCATATGGAAGAAAAGCTTCCCTGGTATGCCCGAAAGGTGAGGTTTTGGCAATGGGAGGTAGTCTTCAAGGATTGTACCATGCCAATAAATGGGCAATCATAGTCCCAGAGGTGACCCTTCAGATTGTCAGTCCCTAAGCTATTTAGAGTCAGTATCTTAAACTGTGCCTGGTAGGCATAAATAAGTAGTACAGTACAGTGGTGAAATCTGAACCGGTTTACTACTGGTTCACTGGCTGCGCACCATGCACCAAATGTGAGGTACACAAGTGCGCAGTGCACACCAAAATGAACCATGGGGTAAGTAGAACAGTGCGTGTGGGGGGTGATCAGCTGTGGCGCACAATCTTCTTTTTATTTTTAAAAGCATTTTTTTACAACCTATTTGGCTGAAGAGGTTGTTAAAAAATGCTTTTAAAAGTTAAAAAAAAGGCTCTGACAATCAGGCAGCTTCACTGGGATCGTCAGAACCTTTTTTTACCTTTTAAAAGCATTTTTTAACAACCTATTCGGCCAAAGAGGTTGTTAAAAAATGCTTTTAAAAGTAAAAAAAAGGCTCTGACAATCAGGCAGCTCAGCTGGGATCGTCAGAGCCTTTTTTACCTTTTAAAAGCATTTTTTACAACCTATTCGGTTGAAGAGGTTGTAGAAAGAATGTTTTTAAAAGTTAAAAAAAAGGCTCTGACGATCAGGCAGCTTCACTGGGATCGTCAGAACCTTTTTTTACCTTTTAAAAGCATTTTTTAACAACCTATTCGGCCAAAGAGGTTGTTAAAAAATGCTTTTAAAAGTAAAAAAAGGCTCTGACGATTGCGCAATTCAGCTGGACATGGACAGGGGGAAGGGATTTTTGCTACCAGTTCTCTAAACCACCTGCCACCATCCCTACTGGATCGGCCGATTCAGTCCAAACTGGGAGCATTTCACTTCTGGTACAGTAGTATACTTTGTAAAGTCATCAGTTCTATGATGCTTTGGTACCTAGTATAACACTCCCCAACTGGAGAGGAGGTGTGGCTAGCGTCATTACGAGACGACGCAAACCTCAGGTACTCCGGGGGGAACACCAAAATTCCTGTCATTTTGGGGGTCCTTGACGGGCCATAGCTGTCCTAGAGGGACAGCGAAGAAAGAAAGTGCTGGCCGGAGCAAACAGGGAAGTTGTGAATTCCCTGCAGTGCCGGCACCCAGCCTTTGACCCAGTGATATGGAAAGGCAGCCATTAGACACTGCCAAAGCCAGGACGGCCACAGAAGATTGAGCAGGAGTGAAGATCAAAGCAGAGTATTGTTACTGGGTGAGCGTTTGGCTAACTCGCAGGTAAGAAGAATTTTTTTAAAAAAAGCTCAAGAGATTCTTTTTGGATTGAATTAGCAGCTAATTGGCATGCAGAAATTCAAAGTGAAAGGGAACAACAGTAAAGAAGATTTCTAAGACAAAAGCCCTAAAAAAAAGTTAACATTCCATCTGGACTTAAAATTGGACTTAAAAGAAAAAATAAATATTAAAAGGAGGAGAAAATTGAGAGAAAGCATCTTTTGCGAACAAAAGGATTAAATTGAGAAAGATAAAGGAATCGGCTTTGTGGATTTATGAATGACATTTTGTTACGGCGAGCTGTGGTTTGGAAAGGAGCGTTGCTGGAGAGGGGGAAAACAACACTATTTTGTTTAGACTGCTAAAGAAAGAGGAAACAATGAAGGAGGATTTGTTTAAACAGCTGTGGCAGAACTTCAAAAGATTGACTAAGACTGGAATTAGGATGACCCAGGGGGGAAAAAAAGAGAAAAAATAATTTGAACTGAAAGAGAAAAAATAATTTGAACTGGCTTGCATTTGGAAATAGAAAAAAGAAGGGGGGGAAAAGAAAAAACTGGACTTGAATATGGACTATACAAAAGTTAAAATAAATAAATTTTAAAAAGTTTTTCTCCTTACATTGAAAACATGGAGAATTGAGAGGAATTATGGGAGATGCTTCAGATGGTGTGAGAATCCTTTAAAGGGAATAAACAAGCAGAGCTGTGGCTTAAAAATAAAAAAGGATGGATGACAAAATTATGAGAGAACAAGAGCAACAACAATATAATGCTGAAAAATAAAAGAGTGAGGACAAAAATATAGATGATAACATTGGGATAGATAGTGAAAGAAGAGAAATAGAAAGAGGGAAGGATGTTTTGGGAAAAAAGGGGGAAAGAAAAAAAGAAAAGATTGAAGAGAAAAGTTAAAAGAATGGAAAAAATAGATGATTACACTGGGTGACAGAATAGTGACAGAATAAAGAGAAGTGACAGAATAAAGAGAAGAGGAGGAAAGGGAGTAAAACGGAAGGGGAAACTTAAGAGAGTAAAAGTTAGAGAAAGGAGGTGGAAAAGAAGATATAAGAAAGAGAGAAAGAAGAAGATAAAAGAATGGGAGAAAGGGAGAAAAATACTGAGAGAGGGAATTGTGGAGAGAGTGAAAAAAAATGGTTAAAAGGGAAAAATAAGTAATAGAAAAGAAATGAAAATAGTGGTAGAAACTTTTAGTATAGACTATTGTAAAAGGGTAGTTTTAAAAGGGTTGAAATGAAGAGAATGAAGGAAGTTGAAAAGAAGGAATTTATGGGTCAATATAAAAGAGAAGTAAATGAAATGTGGAAGATATAATGTGATATATGTTTTCCTCTTCTTTTTATGTTTGAGAATGTATGGAATAAGAGGGAATTATAATTGATGGTAAGGAAGAAATAATAATAATAAATAGTCCAGCAGATGGAATGTGAAAGATAGTATGATCTATATGTGAAAATGATTGTTATTGAGATGTAAAAGGAAACAAAATTGAAATGTTAGCAAATTATGTATAACATTGGAAGAGAATAATAACTATTGATTTGGAAACGAAAAAACTTTAAGAAAATAAGAGGTGGGAGGTTGTAAGATATAAATGGAAAGATGAGGACAATGCTAATAATTAAAATATATGAGGGGAGGTTCAAGAAATATATATAATAAATGAGAAATCAAGGTTTCCTGGACACCAGAAATATTGAAATGGAAATAAATACAGCAACGGAAAGAGATAAGAAGAAGAAGAGAGATGGAAAGGGAGAAGGAGGGAGAGAGAAAGAAGAAAGGAAAGAGAAGGGGAGGAAAGGTAGGAGAAATAACAGTAGGAGAGAAGGTCAGATAGGGAGGAAGTGGGGAGGAGGGGGAGAAAGGAAGGGGAAGTAGAGAACGAGTAGGAGAAGAGACAAGAAAGTAGGTAGGATGAAAGAAGGGAGGAAGAGGAATGAGAAGAAGAAAGGACTGCTGTGAAAGGAAAAAAGATGAAATGGAAGAAAGGCAACCTCGAACATATTTGAATATATCAGGATAAAAACTGAAATAGTTAAAAAAGAAGGATGAAAAAAATGTATACCAATAAAAATGGAGAAATTAAAATCAGAGGGTGAAAGAAGAGGATATTTAGTGAAATGAGCAAGGAAATATTGGGGTATGAATAAAAACTATGAAAAAAAAGAATATTTTGCCAAAAATTGTAATTAAGTAAAATGTATTTGAATATATTGAATTGTACAAGATATGATATGGTCAATACTCTGTTCATAAATTATGTATGAATGTAAGGGGGGTTGATCCTACTCTAATGGATGCTAATATCTGAGTCATATCTACTACCTATAAGCATAGGTTTGCCAAGAATTATCAAATTAGAGCAGAAAATTCTGCTCCAAAGCAGATTAAGTCAGAGACAATCTATAATCACATTATTGTGCAGTCATTGTCCAAGTGACACTGACTCTAACAATATCTATTTAAATGCTTTCATAGGAAAAGAAAGTAGCCCACTCATTCAATCAAAGAATGGGCATGATGAAAAAGAAATTTTCATTTTGCTTCTTAACTGCCACATATTTTAGCTGGGGAAGTTGGGAGGGGGTTGTTGTTGGAGCGGTAGAAAGTTAGTCATAACAACATTCCGTATTCAAGGACATCCAGCGACTGATGAAGACTGCCTGAAGATTGTATCCAATTGAGTGTGAAGAGTTGATTGGACAATGTGATGAACTTGTGGACGTGGGGCAGGGCTGTGAACTGTCAACTGGGTGTGGAAAACCTGAAAGCTTTCAGTTTCAGGTTTTCTCAGCTGTGCCAACATGACAGCTCTAATAAATTGGAACTTTGAGGAACCTCAAGCCTCAGAGCTTTATTTCGTTGGGGGTGTTCCTTGGAACCCTGACAGAAATCCCCTAAGTATTGTTAAATAATCTACCCAGCATGGATAATGATAAAAAGAAGGACACCTGCAGTTCAAGAATACCTAAAAGTGTACCTATTATCAGTTGCTATTGTAAAGGATGATAAGAGATATGGTATTTTATTGCTAAAGGGAACTCCAGCCCAATTTATGATCAAGTGAGATTATACAATGCTTTGTAATCCATCTTCCATACTTCTATTGCAAGGGAAGAAACAAAACAATAAATTTGTCTGGCTCAGAGAGACTTTTAGAAATAGCTATCTGATAACTTCAGTGAGCCAAGAAGAAGATAACGATGCAGGCAGTCTTTCTTGTTCTCCTTTGTTTTTTCTTGGATTTATACTCTCAGGTGCAATTCCCAAGTGACATTGGGAAAGCTAATCCATTGAATAGATCTAGCCCATCCTTAAAAGTTCTAAGTCTTTAAAAAGTTAGTTCAATCTAAAGAAGAATTCTGTTACCTACATTGCCAGTGTTAGTGGCTTAGTCATGTTTAAAAAAAAACTTGAAATAAATGCTTTTTCTCTTAAAAGGATACAAATTGTACAATCCTAATGTAGATTGTGTGCTATGTTTTATGCTGTGTAGGGAAGGACTTTGCCCATCCTTGTGGCCTCATAGCAGCTGCGAAATTCTATTGGCAAAACCAAATACTTCATCTTTTAACTCTTGTCATTAACTTTTGTCCTGACAAGAGGAGATAGCAAAGGATGACTAGTAACAAATGCAGTCACATTTCCAAGTGCTTCCTTTAGAAACCTTTGGAAACAAATGCAAACAGTTCAGTAACAGTTGTACTCTTGATCACCTCTCATTCATTTCAATGTGGCTCATGAAGAAAAAGAAATGCCCCCTATCTGGTCATATGGACAATGGAACTACTTCCATTACTGCACAGAGAATAGCTTTTCCTGATATGCAAGTCTGCATAGAACATATGCCTCATTTACACTAGGCCAGGGGTGTCAAACTCGTGGCCCACTGGCCAGATGCCTCATGCATTGGCCGTGCCCACTTAGCGAAGCGGAAAACGTTGTGATACGTCACGGGACAACAACATAATGCTGCGGGACAACAACATAACGCTGCAAGTTTGACACCCCTGCACTAGGCCAATCAAACTTATGACAAAGAGAGAATAGAATAGAATAGAATAGAATAGAATAGAATAGAATAGAATAGAATAGAATAGAATAGAATAGAATAGAATAGAATAGAATAGAATAGAATAGAATAGAATTTTTATTGGCCAAGTGTGATTGGACACACAACGAATTTGTCTTGGTGCATATGCTCTCAGTGTACATAAAAGAAAATATACCTTCATCAAGGTACAACACTTACAACACTTAATGATAGTCATGGGGTACAAATTTAACACTTAATGATACAACATGTAATGATAGTCATAGGGTACAAATAAGCAATCAGGAAACAATAAATAAATAACAACTACATACCATTTAAAAGAGACAATCAAAAAGCCAAAATGGAAACAGACCAAAACACCTCATTACCAATAATCAATGCCCAGGTGAGCAGAGATTAACACCAAAATTAACACCAGACTAACAATTAAGAAATAAACAATAGCCCAATTAAAGAACCACCAACTCAGACAAACAAGCTAACAGTAAACAACAGACTAATCAAGGAACCACCAAGAGCACTCCTACCATCACTGACAAGGCAAGCCTCTAGTATATAAAATAAGCACAAATCCTACTCTCTTCTAGCATTGATGATGTTACCTAGTTTGATAATGAAACATCTGCTAGAAAGCAACCAAGCTAATGGAGCACCAAGGATCTTGCACTAATGATTCTGTAAGGTAGCCAATACGGACTAATATCCTATGCAAATGATTTACCACTTCTAAGAACAATGACCAAATGCAAGAAAGCAGGTATTTTAAATACAACAATGCACCTACTTCCATAAAAGAACCTCCTTGATCTGGAATAAGAGCTAATTACTCAGATAGAAGCAATCAGTGAAGAAGATTTGATGGGTATTATCTTAGCCTGAATAACTGCAAACTCCAAACTTACAATTGTGGAACTGTGTACAGAGAACTATATTACAGTATTTCTCTCCTATATAAATATTCATGAGCAAATCCATATGGATGTTTCAGAACTTCAAAGCATGATTGATTTTCCTGAGTTGCTCTTGACCTTTCTGCTTGTCCAATTACTTTGCTGTAGAGGAAATCATGGCCCATTGCTATGCTGACCCAACTGCTTACTCCATGGAGCCATTCATATCATATTAATGCAAGCACCCACTTGCAATCTTATCATTGCAATTGCAGTGAATTGGGACATGAACTCACAGCTGTTTGTTTCTAAACCTTGGAATGGCTGGTATACAGTAGGGTGATGAGGAATGGGAAAGGAACCAGCCCAAAGCAGTTGGCATTCCAATACAAAAGCAGATAAAAACAGCTTTATTTGCATGTTTCTACAAGCAAAGCCCTTCTCAAGGTTTAGGCTTTTTATAGTCCAGTGATTAAAACTATGATACAAGACTGTTCAAGTTTGCAAAATTTAGAATGAAACATTATCTGTTAACAGTGTCAGGAACAAACAGCTCATTTATATTTATTTTTCTTGCAATGTAATTATTGGTCTAATCTTGTTTATCACCACTGATTTCAGTTTGAAAGACTAAATTAAACCTACATGCTTTATCCAAGCTGGGTTGGTCAGCAGGACCAGACGATTAGTCTTCCAAATTTTTGGACTCATGCTGGAGCCCATTTTCAGGGAACTTGTTTTTACCAGAATGTGTGCTTCGGACACATGCATAGTATTTATGGGGTGCCTATTTGTGTGTGTCGTTTTAGTTGTTCGTGGGGCTGTTGATGGTCACTATTATTGGCTGTTGTTTCTTTGTACTGTCAAATCCTCAACTCCTAAGTACCAGAGAAGCTGGTGGTATAAATCAGCGTTCCTGGTGACTGACAAGGGGCCTGTTTCCCAGGCTTCAGTTATTTCACTGGCTATTTTTGTACCTGGTCGGCCAACAATCTTAGTGGCTGCACAATTGAATGTATGTCCTTGTTCATTGCAATGGGATGCTACCAATGAATTTGGGTCTCCTCATTTGACCACTCACCTGTGTTCTTGCTGTCAGGTAGTTAGCTTACTCCTCATCTGTCTTACATAGTCACAGGGGCAATCCAGGTGGGGGTTCTGGTACATTACATAAGAAGTATCTCCCACCTCTAAGCAATCTTGTCAATGCATGATTTGTCCTCATATGGTAACCTCTGGGTGATGTGCGATGCCCACTTACAGATCTCAGAAACTGGTTCTACTGCTTCTGAAATGTTTTTGATGTATAGCCTACATTCTTTAGTTTTAGTTTGGTATAAATCAAACTACTGAAAAGTTTTTGCAGTTTTTTTCACCCCTCTTCACCAATATACTTCTTCATAATGAACAATGATGAGGCAGATTTATTTTTGTCAATTCGTGCCAAATGCAAAGCTGCTTTCCTTTTGTAAGTTTCTATATACCATTTTTCATGTACAACATGTGAATATTTCATTCCTTTGGTTCCATAACTTTATATAGTTTGATGCAAACTGTAAATTTTCATTCACCCAGTTAATTAAGGTCAATTCAGATTATATCAGAACAACTGCAAAAATAATAATAAAGGTGGGATAGAAATAAATATTCTGAATTTTCTAAATGAGGTCAACTTCGTACACCAGAAATTCTTTTGAGTTGCCCAGGAAAGGAAGCAGATACCCTAGTGAGATTTTCAAAGGGGAATGGATTATCAAATACAATAACTTAAATCATTGTCCCATTTGAATTGAGGTCTCTTGGTTTCTCGAATGATTGTTTCTGTTACTCATTTGTAGTTGTGATTATTAGTGATTTCTATAGATCGATCCTGAGAACATATTTTTTCATCTTTTAATCACTCTTTCTGTATCTTTTTTTGGCTGTAGAAAAACTTCCCAGTCAAGCTACAGTGACCAGGAACAGAGTGGATATATCCTCCGTGCCATCTTACAGAAGCAATGCTCTAGGATACCTCAGCACCATGAAGGGGTTAGGAGATAACCGAAGTCGCCATCTATCTGATAACCTAGACTCTCCTCAAGACTCACTCTATGCCACTCAAGATAGGAATCCTTATCTTCTTAGTCCCACGGATTCCTATTCAATGGACCCTCGGTTTCCAACACCCAACTCTCTTCACAGTGACTGCCTCCTTCCACTCAACAACCAGATTTCTAACAGCAGTACATTTCCACGTATTCATTACAACTCTCACTTTGAGGTTCCTGATGAGAACCCCTTTCCAAGTCATGCCCAAGCCACCAAAATTAACAGACTCCCTGCAAACCTACTAGACCAATTTGAAAAACAACTGCCCATCCACAGGGATGGTTTTAGCACCCTCCAGTTCCAGAGAAGTTCAGATGCCAAACACCGGAATGAAAACCCCGGGAGAATACGGCACTTGGTTCATTCAGTCCAAAAACTTTTTGCTAAGTCACAGTCCTTGGAAGGTGCTTCTAAAGGCAGTGTGAATGGCAAGAAAGGTACCGAGGACTCAAAACCAAACCGAAGAAGCAAGAGTAAAGACCGTGCAAAAACCACAGAGACTAAACGCAGGACGAGATCCAACATATCAGGCTGGTGGAGCTCAGATGACAATCTAGACAGTGACACCTGCAACTATCGTAACCCTATGGGCCTCATGACCCTTGGCAGGCAGCCTGATCACAGCCAGCCTAAATACTTTATGCATGCTTACAACACAATCAGTGAACATATGCTGAAATCCTCCAAGAGCAATAATGACCTCAAGATCACCACTTGCACCAACATCCCTATCAACAGTGAGTCAAACTATATCAAAAGAGGGTCCTGGTCCACGCTCACACTCAGCCATGCCCGAGAAATGTGCCAAAAGGCTTCAGCTACCATCGACAGAGCGCTGTTGAAATCTAAATCCTGCCATCAAGATTTAGCGTATCAGTACTTGCAGGTGGGTGCCATGCTTGAGACTTTCTTGCGATTATGTGAATGTTGGATAAAGAACATTTTGATTCAGTTTAGCTAAGAACAGGTCTGCACCATAGCCTAAACCTGTTGTCTTGGTTATTTCTGAAGCCAACCTCAGAAAGAACAGTCTAGGTTGCAATGGCTTGGCAATGTAACTGGGCTGATGCTCAGTCCACACTACGGCCACTGTAAGACCTAATCAATTATTCCCTGTTTCCTGTCCTTCCCTTATAGGAAGCCTCACTGCCTGGCTCCTATGTAGGGTGATCTACCAGCACCTGCCTTTTCTTTGGGGGGGGGTTGTTCTCTCCTCATTAAACCTACAATCATTAATCCCTTTACTTTCCAGATGTTTGCACTACTTACGCATGCCTTTTGTTCCATTCTTCCTGCTCTTTTTCCTTAGACCAGTGTGGTCAAACTCAAGGGCCGCGGGCCAGATGCGTCATGTGCTGGCCATGTCCATGCCTGGTTTAGCGAAGGGTGGAAAAGTCACAATACGTCACGTGATGATGCTGTGACGATGCATGTTTGACACCCCTGCCTTAGACACTAGCAGCAACTCTTTCTTTTTTTAACCTTATATTGTAGCTTTCTTTACTGTGGTCAGGGGGTGGAAAAGCAAAGGGACAATGTTTCACCCAGCCTGAGAAAAAACTAAGAGTCCCCACAGGGACATCTCAAGATTGAATGAGTATGACCTTTTGGAGTTGAGTATAGTTCATTGATTTAACAGGCCATTGTTGGATCAATCACAAGATTGTTTTAAAAACAGCAGCTGCCGATCAGCAGAGAATCTAGCAAGCACCTACAGTGTCTAGGGCAGTGACCAGGCACCGGGCAGGAGGGGAAGTGCCAGGCACTGCAGTCAATTGAAACTGCGGCTGCTACTAGAGTGAAACAAAGCAGTGGACATCATCTGCTGTGAAGGGTTTAAAAGGGTTAGGTTGGAAAAGATCAGTTTTGAACTGAAGCTGTAAACGTTTGTGTGGGATACATTTGCTGGCTGGGAGAGGAAGTGGGAGGAGGACCTCAGCCCTGTCTGCACTCCGGAAGCAATGAACGGTTTCTACTATCGTTGGGCGAAGCAGAAAGTGTGAATCTGCTTTATGAAGTTGGAGTTGGTGGGGTGTATATTTGTAGGATCCCAACTAACTAAATAATTCATTATTTGTACTTCCCAATTCAAGACTTCTTTCTCTGTTTGTACTTAGCTAAAAATAAAGCTTGATAGGAAAACGTCATTAGAGACTAACATGTTAAGCATCATGGAGAAGCTTTCTATTCTGACCTTTCAGATGAATATAGCTTACTTTTGCTATTGTTATTGAACAAATATCTGCATGTTAAACACATGTTGGACAATCCAGTAAAAGTATATAATATATGAAGGCTAATTTGGCTATGTGTCCTGTTTAAAATAATAGAGTAGTTCTGAGACACTGAGTAATTCAAACCCTTTTGACATCAATACTTGTCCCCAGGACTCTTACTTTGTATTATCCCTGTGATTTACTCTGTTCTATCCTGCTATTTTCTGTACTGCAAAACATCTACTATAGCCAGAAAATAGTGAAGAGAATCAGAACAATTCATCACATCGTACTAGGCACAGTTGTACATCTTGGCTCTCCATACACTTAATCTTTATTCAGGAGTTGGCTTACTCAGCAACAGGTTCACAGACAAAACTAGAAAAGATTTGGGGGGTTTTTATTGAAGACAGGAAAAAGAAGTCATTTACACAAAGGATTTGCCAGCTGCAGTGTACAGATATCAAGGCCTATATAGAGGTCTATCTATCTTTAAAGTTTCTTTTATTCTCATGTTCGCCATTGTATTATTACCTTGGAAGATTTCTGATTTACATTGATATGATTGTCTCCTCTTGCCTGAAAATTTCAGGTTCTGGTCTCATCATCTTGATTCCTTCTAGACCTCCTTCCCAACTAGCATAAAAATGTGGGGTAGAAACCTCCCAAGAATGGCTAACCTCTGGGTAGTCCTTCTAATGAATATTCCAGACTACTTCTCTTGTGTTGAGATTCCAAAACACATTTCTCTCTCACTCCCTAAATGGCCAGGAGGGAATGGTAATTTTAGAAAATAATATATTTTCCATTGTCTGGAAATTGCAAGAAAAACGCCAAGAGATTTGATTGGTGCAATTTCAGGAAATGGTCCAAAAATCTAGACATTTCAGCTTCTATGTGTAGAGATATCATGGAAGAGAGAAATCTGGTAGAAAGCCAAACCTGACAGCCAATAGCAATGGGGGAAGCTGATTATTACAGCAGAGAGTTTTAGGAGCTGCTGGTAGGAAGCATGAGATTGTTAAGGAGCAAGTTGACATCCTGAGAAAAACAAAAAAGCTCTGAAGAATGGATAGGTAAGTAGTCATTTGTGGCAAGAGTAGAGAGATGGTTGGTCCCAATGGAAGTTTTGTGTCTGAGTCCACACATGTAAGTCCTGCTGTTACAGAATACAGATTCTATTAGTTAGGAAAGGACTTTCAAAATGGTTTAAGAGTCTCACGGGATAATCCTGTGCCAGAGGAAGAATATCTAACTTTTCCAGGTACAGAATAAAAGAGAGTTGAAGGGTAAAAACATGCTGGCTTACACAAGAAAGCATCGACCTGCTTGCTCTGTAGTTAGAAACTAAGACATTTGAAAAAAAGCACTGCATGAGCTACTCAAAAATCTATAAGTATTCCAAATTCCTGTGATCAGTTTGGAGCTTTCCTTCAATGATAAGGCATGCCAAAAAAACTTCTATGTAGAGAAAGTTCTACTAAAAAAAAAAGCATTGTTTCTTTCATTTGGCAGGAATAGCCTGGCAAAGAAAATGCAGAGAAGGATGTTGCCCACAAACTCTGGAGTATATAGTAAAAATACAGCTCTGAAAGCAAAATTAAAAGAACTAAGGGATAGATAGATCTGAATCTCAGAGAAGCAGACCATTGTATGACACAGATAAAGACTTGCTAGCCATACGAATCTCACTTTCTTGATAAAATAGCTAGGTCAATAGCATTGATAGTTACACAAAATTAGATATACATCTACTGTAACATTTGGCAAAGCCCAAAAATGCTATGTATCTCTGATGATACAGTAAAGAATCCAAAGACAGAATGAGTTCTACTTTTAATGGATCCATCTAAATTCCTTTTGCAGAATACAGTATTCCTAATAGTCACATTTATGAAAACCAAAACTTTAGTTTAGAATTGAGACTGCAATAATGAAGACATTGAAAAACAGTTGGATTTGATCGGTAGGAAAAACAGAATCCTCAAATGAACAGATCATCTAGATACATAATTCAAAATTTGTGAAAATATGATTTATAAGTTTTTGAAAGACCAAGGAACTGTTGCTCAATTAGTAAGGCATTACTTTATGTTCAAGATTTCCATAATCAAAATCAAAGGCAGTTAAATATTTGTGACATTTTTTCATTCAGATCAAATTGTAAATCCTTCTGAGACCCAGAAATATGTGCTTCCTGTTTCAAGAATTCACAAATTGGAAGAAAGAGCTAGTGATATCTTATAGTTCATGAGCAGATTTCTGAATCTTTGATGTTAAGGGAATCATGGAGAGAAAGAGGGATAGCTAAAGGCTTCCTTGCTGATATTCCTTCAGGTAGGTTAGCTCAGTGTTTGACACTGGATAGTGGCATTATGCAGAAATCTGGGCTACAGAAAGATTGATTTTGCAGTCACAGAATATTATTATTATTATTATTATTATTATTATTATTATTATTATTATTATTATTATTATTATTATTATTATTATTATTTAGACTTTTATACCGCCCTTCTCCCGAAGGACTCAGGGCGGTGTACAGCCAAATTAAAAATATACAATATACAATATTAAAACAACAAATTAAAATAACATTATATATAGGTGTGAACATTATAGAATAGGTGTGGCAAAGTCTGTATTTTTCCATTTCCAAACACATAAGTATAGTCTGCATATTTAGTTGATAAGTTGGAGGTACATTTGTTGAGGTGTGATAGGTAGCAATAGTTTGAGACTGAAGGTTGAGAGTCTTGCATGCCAAGGAATCAAAATAATATCATCCTGCTCCCAAATAATATATAGTTTGTGAACCTGAAGCTAATCTGTTCCCAAAATTATTAGGAAATCTAGAGGGAGACTAAATAAATAGTTTATACTGAGTTGTGCTCTGTAATGAGGGCAGAGTTAAGAGCCAACCAACAGTATCTCAACCTTGAATAGGGGATCGGATAGACTGAGTGTTCAGAACATGCCTTCATGCAATGGAGGATTCAGTAAAGTTGCCTTTAGTTTTATTTCAGACCTGTCTGGGATTATTAAAAAACAGGAATAACTGAATGCCAATACTTACTGTAAGTCTGCCTGTCTAGATTTCACGTAACTTCTGGTTGCCCCATTCTCTGGGACCTTGGAAGCTGAGACTACTCATTTCCCAGCAAGCCAGATCTGAGAAGTTTGGGACCTCTAGTTAACAAAATGCCTTCTATTTTCAGAAGTGTAACACTTTGTCAGTGCTTTGGAAGTGTGTGTATTTGAGGGAGGAGAGTCCTAACAGGATATACAACTGCAAATTAACCAGTTTTTCTACAATATCAACATAGACCTTGTGTGCATTGGCACTTTTCTCAGATAGGTCATACAGCTCCGCTAACAATCAGCTACATAGATTCAACTTTCAAAGTCTCTGATGTGAAGCAGGACGAGGGATGAAAGAAAGTAGCAGTGTCTTTCTTTCCTACTGATGCTCTGGCACAATTCCTTGCGTCTTCCATCCAAGCAGATATTAATTAATGGAGACATAGTCTCTAGGGTGCCCTTATGAATAAGTTTGTTTCACATTTCATTTGATAGACCCTTCTTGAACTGGTCAATTAGCCTGAGCTAACTGTGAAACTCAGCAGCATCCTTTTCTACGAATTGCTTACCCTGTCAGAAATGACAGATTTGATGATTGGTAGTCACTTGTTTCATCGGTCATCTAAGTCCTCAGACATGCCAAAAATAGCTGTAGTAATCTAAATCTAGAATGTTCTAAATGGGAAGGGGAGGCAGTTGTCTATTTAATAATTATCTCTGTCATTGGGCTAATTATAAACTCTATATTGGGTTTTGTTGGTGCAAAGTCATCTGGTATCAAGTATTGTACATACTGATTAAAGAAGACAGTAAATATGCTTGGATGGTCATAATCTTTATTAGGCGGTGAGAAATAGTTCCAGCTGTTTACTGCAATGTCTTAGGCCTAGTTTGTATGGGAATTGCAGGTTGTGATACATTCTGTCCCAAATGCTGGACTAGCTAGTTCATCATCTAGATCAGGGGTCTCCAACCCTTGGCAACTTTAAGACTTGTGGTCTTTGGCTGAGGAATTCTGGGAATTGAAGTCCACAAGTCTTAAAGTTGCCAAGGTTGAGACCCCTGATCTAGATTAACTGCATGGTTCTTGATTCAATGTAAGAAGGTGTTAGGAACTTGTTCAGTGATTAGCAGAAATGCAATAGGATATGCAGCTATAATTTAATCTGAAGTGTATAGTAAGGTTGTTAGGAGTAGATAAATCTAATAGGCAGGTTTTACATCAGGCACAGCTGAATATCTGAATCCTGTAAAAATATAACTCTCCAAAAAGTAACCCTATGCTTACTTGGTAGGAGGCTCGTGGATACAACTAGCCAAGATTGTCTTTTCATTGTAAACAAAATGAGCAAACAAAACAAAACAAAAATTGTAAACAAATTATATGAATATCATACGAAAATGAAAAATGAATTTATATAAATTATTTTTAAAAACTGCCTACTGTAATACACAGAAATCAAGTCCTGTATGCATATACACAGTAGCTTTGGGCTTCAGGTTTTAAATTCAGTGGTTTTTGTTCCTGCCATTTTAAGTCACTGGAGACTTGGGCTGTACTTTACATGGCCTTAGACAACATCAGCCCTGTGTTGTCATAGCAGATTTGTTGGGGACAACTGTCCCATGGCTGACCCACCTATAGAAAGTCAGCAATATGGGCTTCAAGCAAATGTTCAGAAATTCTTACATAATGAAAGAAGATAGAAGTACCCTAGGTCCTGGGAAAGAAGATAGTATTAAGAAGAGAATCAGGATGACTCCTTCCTGACTAAGAGGATTATAAAATGGAGGGGAGGAGAAGCACAATCAGCCTTGCAAGATTCTGTTATTATAGGTTATCTCAGTAAAGTATACAGATACTTCATGTGACCTCTGTTTCCTGATCTGGTCTACTTGAAGGGCAGATACCACCATCATTCCTTATTTTGATAGTTTTATCAGTCCAGTAAGAATTGTCTTCTGCTAAGCTTAATTTATCAGGCCCTTAAGGGACACAGTGGCTCAGTGGCTAAAACGCTGAGCTTGTCAATCGAAAGGTCAGCAGTTCAGCGGTTCAAATCCCTAGTGCTGCTGTGTAACGGGGTGAGCTCCTGTTACTTGTCCTAGCTTCTGCCAAACTAGCAGTTTGAACTCACGTAAAAAAATGCAAGTAGAAAAATAGAGACCACTTTTGGTGGGAAGGTAACAACATTCTGTGCACCTTTGGCCACATGACTACAGAGACGTCTTCAGGCAGCGCTGGCTCTTCGGCTTTGAAATGGAGATGAGCACCGCCCCCTAGAGTCGGGAACGACTAGCACATATGTGCAAGGGAAACCTTTATCTTTACTTTTTAAGCTTAACTAGTGTGGAAGAACTCTAAATATGGAATGTAGCATTTCCAAACCATTTTTGGTAAAGCATAATATCTCAAAGCCAGTCTCTAAATTCAGTTAGGTGCTGAGGACTATATTTGAGAAAATGCATTGATTCGTTGGAAGAGTTGATGAGGCCAAAAGGAAAAGTTGATTAGGGCCAAAATAAGAATGAAATAAGTAGTGGGCACAGCAATTAAGATTCCCAAAACCCCAAATATTAATTTTCTATCTTAATTTTAATAATTTTAATTTGATTAAGCCATACTCTAATCAAGGAATTACCAAGGGAAAAAATCAAAACTGGCAAGGCAAGTTACTATATATAAGTAAGGAGCAAACCCCACACTTACTCACACTGATGATGTTATCTAGTTGGGTAATGAAATGTGATGAGAGAAAAACTATTAGGACTCCATAAATGTGAAATTCTAAGGAAATTTTTGCTAAATGTCTGCTATTATGTCATTATTATGATAGAAAGCTGAAACAATGCAAGCTCTATTTCTGGATGGAAATTATTCCCATTTTCTATACAGTTGAAAACATGAACATTAAAATATTTTCCAAGAAATTATTAGCTCTGCAAAGGCATTTAAAATCAGTTCTACCCCTGCATGAAATTATCATTATAGAGCCTCCGAACCCTGGTTCAACAAAGAATGTGACTCAGCTAGGGCTGGAGTAGTGTCTGCCTATAGAGTTATGAGTCACTATCACAACTATAATTATTGGTTCTTCTGTCCATTGAAAAATGTGTACAGGTATCTCCTGAAAAAGAAAAAGAAAAGCTATTTCTTAGTGAACTGGAATGATTCCAAAAGTTAACAAGCAATAGCATGGTTTGTTTTGGTATCTAGTATCCCATGCAGCTGTCAGCCCTTGTTTCAACTCTAATAATCCCATTCCACCTGAGACCTGGCCACCTACTACTATGACCTATTTCATACATTACTCAGCACAGACAAGCTCAGCTTCCCAATTTCTGACACCTCCTTGTCAAAGTGACCTGTTTCAGATTCAGAAATCCTTAAACTGAACTTCTAGCTGAAGAATGGTAAAATGACAGGACTGAATTCCTCTAGAACTCTTGAAAATAGATTCAAATTTGTGTTCACCTATACTAACTTATTTACTATAATCAGCAACTCCTTACTGCTACTTAAAAACTGAAACTTCACACTTCCAATTTTTAAGATGGTAAGAATAATCTGCTAATTATTGTCTAATTAGCCTACTATGCATAATTAGCTAATTCTATGCAAAACATCTTCATTAAGACATTCCCCATTTAGTAACTACAATTGGAACCAGCAACTCAGTTGTTAAGCAGAATTGTCGCTAAGTGAAACTGCAGCTTTGCTTACAATCTTACTTCAGCTTTCCTGTACTTTATAAACCTGCAAATATCATAACTGCAAGAATTGGACATAAAGTTACTGTTTCATCACCAAAATTCAAACCATCACTAAACAAGGCAGTCGCTTATCAAGGTTTACCTCTACAGCTAGTCCTCAACTTGTGATCACAATTGAGCCGACAATTTCTGTTGTTAAGGGAGACATTTGTTAAATGAGTTTTGTCCCATTTTACAACCTTTCTTGCCACAGTTGTTAAGTGAATCACTGAAGTTGATAAGTTAGTAACCCAGTTGTTACATGAATCTGGCTTCCCCGTTCACTTTGCTTGTCAGAAGGTCGCAAAAGGGGATCCCATGACTTTGGGACACAGCAATGGTCATAAGTATAAATCAGTTGCCAAGCACCTGCATTTTGATCACATGATCATGGGGATCCTACAAAGGTCATAACTGTGAAAAACAGTCATAAATCACATTTTTAATGCTGTTGTAATTTTGAATGGTCACTAAATGAACTGTTGTAAATTGAGGACTACCTGTACAAATTTGCTGACTGAATGATCTAGAACAGATGTGTCAAACTCAATTTCGTTGAGGGGTTGTGAGTTGTGTTTGACCTCGGGGGGCTGGGGGAGTGGCTAGGGGGGCGTGGCCAGCTCACCAGCACTCATTGAGGCTCCGTTTTTGGCCATGATGGCTTCTTGCAGCCCAAGGCCAGAAAAAATGGAGCACTGGGAGGCCATGTGTGAACTACCTGGGCTCTGTTTTCAGCCATGACAGCCTTCTACAGCCTTCTGCCAGCAAGCTAGGGAGGCCTTGAGTTTGACACCCCTAGAAGAATAGTCAAACTACAAAACAAGCAGGTTTCAGACCAAGTTGATCAACTATTTTAGTGTACAAACATATACTATCAGGTTAGGAAATGTTGAACTATCCCATAAAGGTCCCTTCGTTCTACCTTTATTGACTTTAGGACAGCTTTTGGCTCAGTTCTTTAGAAGAACTCCTTGGAAGAAACTTTGGCTGAAGTCAATGGTTTCTTCTATTGAACCATCACCACCTCAGACTGATAATGCTGTGCAAATATCTTTGCACAAGTCAGATATAAAAGCAATGGGAAACTAATTGTCCCCATTCCCATGCATTCTGGCTCCCCTAGTTTTTAATATCTATATTAATATTATTTTGGCCCTTGCTAAATCTTAATTCCATCTCCAGTCCATCTAACCAATCCATTTCTATTCTATTTTA